>NC_053517.1:63085467-63385467 GCF_016920715.1 Anopheles arabiensis | reverse complement strand
CCTTAACAAAGGATCTGCTTGTGTACCAAGCTCCAAATCTTTAAAGTTCAACGGTAGGGCTTGAGTAGCACTGGTTACTAGATGATTAATATCATCCTCTAGCTGGATACTAGCAATGACGTAGTCCTCCTCCGGTTTCTCGTGTCGGTCCATTAACCTGGACAGTATGTCGGCATTTCCGAAATTGTCTGTCGCAACATATTCGATTGCGAAATCGTAAAGAAGTAGTGCTAATGCCCAGCGCTGCAGTCTATTTGCAGTATACAAGGGAATTCCTTTACGTGAGCCAAAGATTCTAAGGAGCGGCTGGTGGTCGGTTTGGAGGATGAAGCGGCGTCCGAACAACATGCGGTGGAACTTTGTTACTGCAAACACGATTGCAAGACCCTCGCGATCCGGCTGGCTGTAGTTCATTTCCACCTTCGTTAGAGCACGAGCAGCATGCTGAACAACCTTTATGCTACCATCTGGAAACCGATGACTGATCGTAGCTCCAAGACCTACTGATGAAGCATCCGCTGACACAATAATTTCCTTGGAAGGATCATAATGGGTCAGGAGAAGGTCTGAACTTAAAATCTCCTTAAAGCGGCGAAAACTTTTTTCGCATTCAGCTGTCCACTGGAATTCTCCGCCCTTTTTCAAAAGAAGGTCTAAGGGGTAACGCAAATCTCTCATTTGAAACACAAATTTACCGTAGTAATTTATCGCTCCCAAATACGAACGAACTTCGCTGAGCTGCGTTGGCGCTGGCATCTTCAAAATCGCTTCAATCTTTGCTGGGTCTGGTCGTATACCCTGCCGGTCTAGCAAATGTCCAAGGTATCGGATTTGGGGCTTCAAAAAGGAACATTTTTCTGCCCGTAGCTTGAAACCAAACTCCTCGATACGAATCAAAACTGCGCGTAAGTTTTTCAAATGACTTTCCTCATCAGCACCGCCTACAATGATGTCATCCATATAACCCGCGACACCTTCTAATCCGCTCAACATTGAGTCAACGATTTGCTGAAATGCACCAGGTGCTGTCTTTACTCCCGGTGGCAATCTATTGAAACGGTAAAGCCCCTTGTGAGTGTTTATCGTCAACAACTCACGGCTCCTTTCACATACCTCCACTTGGAGAAAAGCTTCTGCTAAGTCAATCTGACTAAAAACAGCTGATTTTCCAATGGCTGTAAATATGTCTTGTGGTATAGGCAACGGGTACTGATGCGGCTGAAGCGCGTCATTCAGACCTGTCGAATAGTCGCCACATATTCGGACTGTTCCGTTCGCCTTCCGTACTACCACAATCGGAGCTGCCCACTCCGAAGAATCAGTGGGTGTTATTATGCCATTACCCTCTAACCTGGTCAATTCATCTTCAACCATCGACTGCATAGCATACGCTACTGGACGTTTCGGGCGAAATACAGGATTCACGTCATCCTTCAACTGTAGACTAATTTTCATCTTATCACAACGACCAAGTTCGTTCGAGAACAACGATGGAAATTGCTGAATCACAGCTGCTGCGGCATCTTTAACACACCCAACGATGTTGCAAAAGGCATCAAGTGGCTGTTTCCAAAGCCCGAAAACATCCATACTGTCTGCTCCGAAAAGTAACAGTTTCTCTTCTACAACACGAACTAACGCTTCTTTCTGTTGTTTGTTAATCGTCATTTTGCAACAAAACTCACCTAGTAGCTTAAGCGGTGTTCCACTAGCTGTCCTCGCTGAAACGGATGCTGGACTCAATTTGGGACCTCCTATCTGACGCCATTTTCCCTGCGATATAATGGTGATATCTGCACCGGTATCCAACTGCAGTTTCAGCTCGCGTCCGTTTAGCGCAGCAGTGACATACTTTCGGCCAGCCTGGATTTTGTTCACTGTCACCACCCTTACCTTCGCTTTGTTATTGCGATAGCGAGAACGATTACGGTACGCCGTTTCACAAAATCCTTCCTTGTGACCTATCTCGTTGCAGTCCTCGCATTTGTGTGACGTAAAGAACATTCTCGTGCAAAGTGTTGCCCTCCGCACAACCAGCAACTTACTGCTTTCGCTTCCTTGCCACCTCCTTTGATGTTTTGTTGTTTCGTCTCATTCTTTCTCACTGCGTTTACCTCATGCGCAGTGTTTGAGATAAGGTTGCTATCTTGGCGCAGGTTAAGCAGGCGTTGAGCTTCACCGGTTAGCT
Organism: Anopheles arabiensis; assembly: GCF_016920715.1. Lineage (NCBI taxonomy): Eukaryota > Metazoa > Arthropoda > Insecta > Diptera > Culicidae > Anopheles > Anopheles arabiensis. The sequence goes on along the minus strand of NC_053517.1, from coordinate 63,383,279 downwards.
GATCTAACGTGATTTCACTGTTGTCTTCCATCTTTGAGAGCAGCCGAACTCGTACATCAGCATCCGCATCCCGTTTTAGACCGCAGACAAACAACAGACATTTTATTTCCTCCTCTGCTATCCCCGCCAACTTCGCCTCAACAACCTTTTTATTTACGCGGCACGCATACGCTCCGTACTCTTCGTGAGGCTCTTTCACTAGCTGCAAGCATTTAAACCGTTTGCACACGATGGACTCACGGTCTCCAAACAGTTTCTTCAGTTTCTCCACGGTGTTTTTGAAATCGAAGTCTTTCGGTTGTTTCGGCATGATGGAACTTATATAGCCTTCGTGCTCCGTAACGCCAATCTTACGAAGAAGAAGACGCAATTTTGCTCCGTCATCCAACCGCTTCGCATCGTCAAGAAACAAACCTTCGTATCTGCTATACCAAGCCTCGAAGTTTGTATCCTCCGTGTGGTGAAATTCTTTTATTTGCCCCGCAATGGCATCGATCGCTTTCTCCGATCCATCATCATTTTTGTTTTCATCGCCGACAATACACTGTTCAAGAGCTGCTGCTGCTGATCAAGCATTTGCTTTTGCTGGTTGAACATTTCAATTATCCATTGTTCTGAGCTTTCTTTTGCAGGTGGTTTCGACATCGTGGTATTCTCGTCGCCAGTTGTTGTATTTACGAAGTAAAAGTTCTTGTATTTCGGTAATTCAGATAGTTCTAAAGGGTTACAAATTATTCTGGTTCACACACACGTCCGTACACCGTGGAGATCGCATACAAAGAGCGCGCACTTTCCTGGCTTCGGTTCCGACCCAAGCAGCAAACGTCAAACAACGCAACGCGTTTATGCCGACGGGTTAGCGTCTCCAACACTCCCACTCTCCTTGAGAAGATTGGCTTGTACGCACCCTCCAGAAATTTAAGGGCACGTAGCACACTAAACATGGTTTCTCGTCACACCACATTTGGTTCCAACGAGCCTCTTCTCTTGTGTGTTCGCACTTTTAATACTAGCACAGATCATCCCCACCCCCGTTTATAATCCTTTATAATCCTTTTCCCTTATACTCTTCCCTATCCTCTTCATTTTCTCATCCTCTTTTTTCCGACTATCATATCTAATATTATTTACTCTTCTTTTCTTACGTTTGTATTTTAATCTAATATTTGTTTTTCATGTGCTCAAAAGTTAGCTTTAGTTTTAGGAATTTAGATAGGTTAAGTTAGGAATTAGTTAGATTTAGGAATTGTGAAACCATCAGGCTGACAATTTGAATAAACTTGAAATGAAATGAAATGAAAAAGATGCCACTTCTATTTTGTTGCAGTTCAAAATTAACACCCCATACGTGATTGGGGCAATCACCAAGAGAAAGGTGCTATCGTGCATCGCCAGGATCTATGATCCTTTGGGCATCGTCGATCCCGTAAAAGCCATGGCCAAGCAGTTCCTCCAACGCATCTGGACCCTGCAAACGGAACAGAAACAGCCCTGGGGATGTGATGACGAGTTGCCACATCATCTACAAGGAGAATGGATCAACTTCCACAACCAGTTGATACATTTACAAAATCTACACATTCCTCGTGTAGCCAACAGGCCAGATTCGACATCAAGCCAGTTCCATTTGCGATGACAACGGAAACATCACGATGCAACTGTACGCGTCGAAAACTAAGGTGACACCGATAAATAGCAAACACTCCATTGCTCGACAATTGTGCACGAAACACTTGTGCGCTACACAATTGGCCAGCTTGCTATATGATCGGGTCAGATTAGCGGTCAAGCTCTCGTCTCCTGCAACTTTCTGGACGGATTCCATGACCGTAGTTCATTGGTTACGAGCATCGCTAAATTGTTGGAAACCATTCGTCGCCAATCGCGTCTCCCAAGTGCAACACTTGACCCAAGGAAGTGTTTGGTGGCACATCCCCGGAGTCGAAAATCCAGCGGACTTAGCATCGCGTGGTTGCTTGAGTAAGGACCTTCTCGACAACCCGCTATGGTGGCAGGGTCCTTCCTGGATTTATCTACCCGAGGACCAGTGGCCTGAATCACCAGTATCATCATCATGTGAAGCAGCAGTAGCAGAGCAGCGAGCCACCACAGTAGCTTGTCCAGTTACAGAAAAACCACCGCATCGCATCTTTACGCTACACTCGTCATTCTCCAAGCTTCGAAGGATTGTGGCATATTGGGTGCAATACTTCAGCAGGCGCTTCAAGCGTCGTTAAGTCTTCAAGCGTCGTTCAAGTATTGTGTCGGCTGGCACAACAGGACCAATTTGAGCAGAAAATAAAGGCTCTTCATCATAACAAGCCGATACCTTCATCATCGAAGCTGAAATGGCTGCATCCGCAGCTAGAAGCAAACGGCATCATTTGCATTGGAGGACGTCTGTCCAATGCACCTCTACTAGAAGACACCAAGCATCCAATCTTGGTTCCCAACAACCATCCACTGGCTGAGATGACGGAAGACCCATCAGACGCGGCAGCCCTTACCCCAGGCCATTTTTTGGTTGGGTCACATCTGCAGCAGGTTCCAGACGCCGAGACAACGATCGTTCCTGAAAACAGACTCACTCACTGGCGCCAAATACAACAGCTAAAACGCCACTTTTGGAGAATATGGCACCAGGAATACCTTCAACAGCTTCAGCCACGTTCGAAATGGGTAAGCGAAGGACAAGTGATTAAACCAGGTACGTTAGACATGGCCATTGGCACGCGTTACGGAAGTCCATCCGAGAAAAGATGGAAAGATTAGGGTGGCAACGTTACGCACAAGTACAAAAATGACCATCACTAGGCCTCTAGTTAGGTTGTGTGTTTTGCTTATCAAGTAGAGATTATTAAAATTGTTCAATTTTAAGTTGGCAGAATGTAGGATATTGAGATAGGCAGAACACACCCGCAAGTTAGGCAATGAATTAACAACGCCTATGCATAGGCAACACGCATTACATGTATTTTCCCAGTAGACAGAAATCCCATTTAAACCAGTTCAAACAGAATCCCGTTGGAATAGTGCCAACGCAACAAGAATTTAACAAGAAAGTGTATGTTTCGCTAACGTAGCATGTAGGCTCCTGATAAGAACACCCCAGAAATTATCAATAAATTAATAAAGAATTCCAGTGTAATTAACTAGTTCTTCCTCCAAGTTTTTGTGAGCATTGCTCTCCTTGTGAAATTCGATTCTCATTAAGAGTGGCAAAACCCCTTTGGTAAAATCCGTTGTTAGATAGGCGGAAGTTTGCATCGGGGTGCCAGCCTTTTTCAAAGCTTTTGCTCGGGAGTTCTGCTCCCTTTTCTTAATACAGTCCACGAGACGGAGTAGGCCGTAGAAACCTACATTGACATTGTTCCTCGTACCAGATTTTTGTTTTCTTTATCATTTCTATTTTGTATCTTTCATACGCATCTACCAATCTTATTTTGTTTTCTGTTGTTATATTTGAGATTGTTCCTTCTTTGGCTAATCTATCCGCACATTTGTTTCCATGTATTCCTACATGTGCGGGTATCCACCATATTCTTGCCTTTAATCTATTTCCTATTTCTATTATATTATATATCGTTTCTTCAATTTCTTCCTCATCTTTGGCTTTTTTCAGGATATCACAGCTTGTTAAACTATCTGTGTATATTGTTGGTCTCTCCATCTTTAGTTCTTCTGCCATTTTCATAGCTATTTCAATTGCTGTCAGTTCTAGACTTGCTATGCAAGCTTCGTTATATGCTTTTATGCTATGATACCAGTTTTCTTGTCCTTTCTGTATGTATATTCCTATTCCGTTTTTTTCTTGCTGTTTACTTCCATCTGTGAATATGTTGTTTCTTTTTTTCATTTGTTCAATTATGTTCTCTAATACTATTTGTTTTGTTAATTGGTCATTCCTATTTTTCTTCTCTTCTATCTTGTTTTTTATGCTGGTATTTATGCTTACGTTATGTTCTATGTCGTTTATTTTACTTATGGCTATGTTTTGTATGGTACTTCTGTTCTCTTGAAATAATTGTTGTTGTGCTGTTAATGTTTTCTTGTTTGTGTTATTTCGTGCTGCATTCAACAGTTGTTCTCTTATTATGGGGCTAACTGTGTAAGCTTTGGTCATTTCTTTGTTTGCTATATATTTACACCTTATTTCTCGTGGGATTTCTGCATTTATGGCATGTAGTGAATTAATCGGGGTTGTTTTGGTACATCCTGATGTTTTCCTTAGGCCCGTATTGGCTATAGTACTTATTTTCTTTCTGGTGTTGTTTTTTGCATTTTTTGTAATCGACGATGCATTTTCAAGTATACTGCGGAATGTAGCTCTATTTATATTTCTTGTTTTATCTGTTCCTAATCCTCGATTTTTTCCACACAGCACTTTGAAGACATATAATCTGTCTCTTGCCTTATTTTTTATATCTTCAATGTGTTTTTTGAAGTTAAGTTGTTTGTCTATAGTTATTCCCAGATATTTGTATGCTGCTACGTTTTCTAATTCTATGTTCTTTATTTTTAATCTGACTTTCTGTTTTGTTTTACCCATTATTATCATTTTGGGTTTTTTAATGTTCATTTCTAATTTTAGTTCGCTTATTGCTCTATGGAATTCTATTATACCTCTTTGGAGTGCTCTATTTAATAGTGTTATATTTTTATCTGCAGCCACTATAGCAAAATCATCCGCGTACTGTATTAGCCTAATCTTTGGTATTTTGTTTATCCTACTATGTATTTTTCTCGTATAAATATTAAATAATGTTGGGGACATCACGTCACCCTGTGGCAGTCTATCACTGACTAGTTTTTTGATTATTTTTTATTACATTCTAATTCTATTGTCCTATTTTTAAAAAATTGACTAATCCAGGTTATTATTTGGCTATTCATGTTTGTCTAGACGAGTTCTTCTATCAGTATTTTTAGTTTTACGTTATTATATGCGTTTTCGAGATCTGCAAAGATACTACCTATTTCTCTTTTTTGTTTTTTCTTTTTTTGTATCCAGTTTAGCAAATAGTTTGCGCACATTTGGGTTGATTTATTTTTTCTGAAACCAAAAGATCTGTCTGGGAGTATTTTGTTTATCGCACAGTGTTTATTTTTTTAGGACTGTCGAATTGCCTACATTGCCTAAATTTCTTCTTCGTCTATCAGTTTGTTTTCGTTTATAAATTCAGGTATGTTTATTGATTCAATATCTATTTTTTCATTTTTTCCATATGTTTTTCTGTGAAGTTCTCTCGCCGATTCTTCGTTGTTATGAATTATATTTTCTTCTCTTATAATTTCTTCCTTACCATCTAACTTTTTGACTAGACATAGTTCCTTTGTCGTGGTGTTTTTGTTTATTTTTTCTATTGAGTTTTTGTAGAATTCTTTTTTACTTAATTTTATTTGTCTTTTTAGTACTGCTTCATTTTTTGTACTCTATGGCATCTTTTATATTTTTTGTATTGTTGTATATTTTTCTTGCTGTATTTCTGTTTTTAGTGCCGTTTTAATATCTTTATTCCACCACGACTTAGGCTCATAATTAACCTTAGTTATATTTTGTTTAATTATTGTTTCTATTTTTTTGTTATTTGGTTAATTGTTGATATCTTATCTATTTTGCAAGTTTTTAATTACTTTTCCCTTATTCAGTTGTGTTCTTTGTTGTTTCTTAGTCTTTTCTTTTATGCATGCTTTTATTATCCTGTGTTTGCTGCTTCCTATATGTTGTTCTATTATATTTTTTTCTATCCTAGTAAATAAATCTTGGGTGATTATGGTCAAATCAATTGAAGTGTCTCTCTTGTTTGGATCTTCTGATATGCATATGTTTTTTTTCATTTTTTTAAATTAAGAAGTTTGTATAATCAAATTCTTCTATTAATTTAGTTCCTTTATTATCGATTTTTTTGTCTCCCCAAAATGTATGGTGACAGTTAAAATCTCCCATTATAACTGTTCTTCTGTTGAATATTGATCTGATTTGTTGTGTTACTTCTGTTATTTTTTGTAGAGTTGTTTTTGGGCTCATGTATATCGATATTATATTTATACTACTTTCTATTTACTCTATTGCTACTATTTGTATGTTTTTATCCTATTTCCTATTTTTATTTGTTTATTTGTTATTTTCTGTATGTGTTGTGTTTTGAGTCATTATTTTTTTTGAATATGTTTTTTTTTAATATACTCTGTTTGGCTTCTATTTTTTGTGTTATCTGTTATTTTTGTTTTTTGGGCGTATGTTTGTCCGTTAGTGAATATTCTTGGAATACTCGGGCATTGTGATCTGCGTATTTTTCTTGCCTCTCCGTATGTTATTTTGTTTACTGTTTTTATTTTTTGTATCTCTATCTCATCCACAAACACTGGACATTGTTTGTCAAGTGTATGGTGATCTCCTCCACAAGATACGCATTTCAGATTCTTGCACTTCTCAATGTGTAAATTCTCACTACATTTGGCGCATACTTTTTCTCGTCTACACACTTTTTTGGTGTGTCTTATTTTTAGACATGTTCCACATCGCATTGGCTTCGGTATGTATAGTTCTACTTTTAACGGATACCAACCAAAATCTATTTTTCTAGACACCTTGGTTGTGTTGAAAGTAATTACAGCCGTGCGTGTGTTTATTACTTTATCATTAACTTTTCTTTTTAATATTACTACTTCCGTCACTTTGTCCTCGGTGAGGCCCTCCATGATTTCGTTTTCGGTGAGGAATTCGATTTCCGGGCACCTTATTACACCTTTGCACGTATTTAGTGTGGGATGTTCTTTCACTACAGTTTTTGTTTCGTTTTCTCCCACCCCTATTTTTTTTTAGACGTTTATTCTTATTCTCGTAATATTAGCATTGTTTTCTCCAACTATCACATCAATTGTCTTTTTCACTAAGAATGGCTCAAGCGCCACAGATTAAGCTTAAACGACTGGAAAATTGAATATCCATAGAAAAAAAAATGAAAGCTCCACAGCTTCATTGGTTTGATCAATAGATGGCGTATTACAACTCATCATTATATTGCTATCCTTTTCTTGCAATGTGTTTCGACATGCTTCATCTAATCATGACCTATTTAGCCTTTTCACTTTGCGTGCAAAAATCTATATGAATGTTCGTGTGGTCAGATACACGGGTATCAACACCAACGACCATTACTAAAATCTCACTTGCTTCAGTACTGGTGGTTTCGGTTGGAGTTTAGTATTTAAACAATCGTATCGCCGTTCTAGTTCTAGCGATGCATAACTTCAATGCAACCATACCAAACCATACAACTGTACAGAGGAAATGAGAAAGCTCTCCTCCAAGCGAGGAAGCTCAACTGGTTGGCTATCCCACAAACAGATGGCGCCACCAGCTTTTTTGCTATTTTTAGAATGCATGAGTCGTTTGCCGTCTGCTAAACGAAGTCTTTCTATATTCCGTTTAGGTAGAGAGCTTGAGTCGTTTAGAAGGCGTTTAGTGGTCGTTTAGTGGATTTTTGGCACTTGGGGGGTTTGCACGACTTAAGTCTTTGTCTTCTTTTTCCGCTTCTATCACCAAAAATCTTTCTTCCGATTCGTGCACTTCACTTATTTTCCTCAATTGGGTCCCTTTCTTTATTTTCCTTCTAGGTTCCTCTGCGGATCCTATTTGGAAATCTACTCCTAATCCACTATAATAATTTGAGAGGGAAATTCCCCCTCCGGAGTCGTTGACCCCCATCGTTTCGGTAATTCGTATGCTTAGTGTCCTTTTTCACTTATTTCTTCGATTTATTTCGTCCAATTCACAAAAATATCACTCCACGTGTTTCTATCTTTTGTGCTTTTGGGTTCACTGTCCTTGTAAACGGTCTGCTCAAAATGGCACGTGTGGTTCATTCAATATGCAATTGGTTTGTGTGTAACCATCCTTGAATCGTAGATATAAACGTCTGTAAATGCTTGACAGTTGTATCTCATGATTCTCATTCTCTCATGAGCGTCGAACGGATTTCATCGTTCAAAGCCGGTACTCGTGGCAGCCTTTGACACTTTGACAAGAGCCACCTCGTACCGATGTCATGCATTAAAAAGCTTTAAAGTTCTTCCAAGTTCGGTACGCTGTCTTAACAAGCCTTCAAGTTCCATCATGATCCCTGAACATAGTGAGTATCAGCCACAAAGTTCCAAAGAGTACCGTGTGCTTGTTAAAAAGCGCCATAGTTCTGCAAAGTACTTCTTATCTCTTAATCAGCCACAAAGTACGACATCGGAACGATTTTTCGTTTTACAGCCTCAAAAAAGCTATGGAGTTCGAGCTGGCTATTTGGGATCTTTGGAAATGTGTGTGTGTGTAACCGTTCAAATAGACATAGAGCGAAAACATCGCACGCGACAAAAAGTAGCTAAATTTTGCAAACAGAGCTACTCGTAATGCGCAACATTTCTGCTTCATCCGAATCGAATTATTTATGCTTCTCGTACAAATCGAATTATCCAGTTAGTTTACGAACAAAACTTATTCAAAACTCAGAAAAACAACACATTTGATCTTATTTTTTATGTTTTTAAAACAAAAAACATGTAGGTAGACTATGTCATTTGAGCTACTTTTATCTACGTGGAACGAAATTATTTGAAGCTGCTTAGCCGTTCAAATATACAGCAATTATTCGCAGTACGCGATACTCGATATACGCGAATTCGCAGTACGCGATTCCTTTAAATTGAACAGGTCCATTTGTTTTTTTGCAAATATTTTGATTTATTTGAAATATTTTATGCTCTTTTTGAATTTCCTTAAAGTTCTTAAAGCATTTTGCATTAAATTTGTGCAAATGATACCTGTTTTACTACAAAAAACTGTAATGCAAAACTCTGTGGTGATATTTTTCAACCCTCGAACCAGTAGTGTAAACTATTTTTCCATAGGAATCCGCTGTACAGGCGGTCCCCGAGATACACGGTACCTCTTATACGCGGATTCGGAGATACGCGGTTTTTCAAATTTGACAGTTCTTTGAGCAAATTGTACTGATTTGACACATCAATTGTGAAATACCAAATAATTTCCGTATTGATCGAATGTGAAATACCATTTCGAAAGGTTTTAAACTGTTCAATTCAGTAGAAACATATCAAATAATTATTTTAGTGGTTAAAATCATCCCCTACTTGCAAAATTGCATGAAAATTAGTGATATTTTGGCTGGAAATCACGAGATTCGACTTACGCGGAAACTCGAGATACGCGGTATTTTGCTGCCGTTTTCGGTCCCCATTAACCGTGTATCTCGGGGACTGCCTGTACGCGAAAACTCGAGATACGCGGTTGTGCTCGGTCCCGTACGATAGCGTATATCGGATAATGACTGTACATAAAGCAAAAACGTTTCGAGCGACAAAATATAGTTCAAAATTTCACTCCGCGTGGATCAAAGTAGCTCATTTGGCCCCATCAACCTACACACTTTTTGTTAAAAAACATAAAAAATGAGTTTAAATGTGTTCAAATCCATTTTTTTGCTTTTTACGTTAATCTGGCTCGTAAAAAAACTTGATAATACAATTATTTCGGATGAAGCAGAAATGCCGCGCAATACGAGTAGCTCTGTTTGCAAAATTGTCTTTTTGTCGCGCGCGACGTTATCGCTGTATGTCTATATGAACGGTAACTAAAAATCGTTCCGATGTCGTACTTTGTGGTTGAGCTACTTTTTGTCGAGCGAGACGTTGTCGCTCTATCTATTTGAACAGTTACTTTTACCTTAATATTGTGATATTTGTGTTCATCAACGTGTCATAGGTCAAAACATGAAAGATATTACAATTACCTTTGAGATTTTATGGAACAAAACAGTCTTCTTTATTTATCATACTTAATCATACATGCTGTAGATAAGATAGTGCATCTGCAGTGCTACTGTACTGAAACTACGTTAATAATCAGCAGCAGTGTTCGATAAATAATCTCTGCGTCCAATATTAGAAGCTTGTTTGCTTTGCACGGCTTCAAGTTTAGGACATTCCGTGATGCGGTGACCTAAACCACCACAATAACTACAGCCATCACCGAGATCTGCGTATTTCTCTGTTTCCGAGCATAGTTCACCCAAGAACGGAGGAACTTTTTGTTGAGCTTCAATCAAAAGATGTTTCAAATCCAATAGCACAAACTGCTCTGTCGCCTTATTGATAAATGTTGTCGCTAAACCTTTTGATCCAGATCGACCAGTACGACCAATTCGATGTACGTAGTTTTCGATATCGTCTGGCATATCATAATTAATTACATGCTGCACATCCGGAAAATCCAAACCTTTAGATGCGACGTCAGTAGCAACTAGCACGTCCTTCTCTTGATTTCTAAATGACTCGACCGACCGATATCGCTCTTCTTGATCTTTTCCTCCGTGGATAGCTACTGCTTCTACCCCTTTAAGTAATAAATATTCATGAATTGCGTCGACATCTTGCTTTTTCTCAGCAAATATCAGTACTGGAGGTGGTGTTTTCTGCAAACACTCCAACAAATACACAACTTTTGCCTCCTGCTTTACGTATTCCACGTCTTGAGTTACGTTCATTGAAGCGGCACCCGCACGTCCAACGTTGATTGTAACTGGTTTTACTAAAGCAGATTTAGCAAAATTTTGAATCTTTTTTGGCATGGTTGCCGAGAATAAAAGAGTTTGTCGTTGTCCCTTAAAATAGGAAAATATTGTGCGGACGTCTTCCTCAAAACCCATGTCAATCATTCGATCAGCTTCATCCATGCACAGGTAACGGCATACATCTAGAGTTACCAATTTTTTATCCAACATATCCATTAGTCGACCCGGCGTGGCAACCATGATGTGTGCCCCCTGCTGAATGATTGCAATGGCGTCATTTACGGGGATTCCGCCAATTGCGAGAACAGTGCGAATTTCTGGCATACCAGCTTCCTGAAGATGGCGACAATAGTACTGAATTATGTCATGTGTTTGTTTCGCTAGCTCCCGAGAAGGACAAATGATCAATCCGTACGGCCCTTCACGTTTAATGAATGGTAGCCGTAATTCTTGCTCTAAAGAGAACATAATGATTGGTAAAACAAAAACCAACGTTTTACCCGAGCCAGTAAATGCGATCCCGATCAAGTCTCGTCCAGCCAGAACTGCAGGTATACCTTGCACTTGAATAGGAGAAGGTTTCTTTATGTTTCTTTTCGCCAAGGCTGCTAACACGGCTTTTGGGAGCTTCATTTCACGAAACGTACGCAGTGGCGGTGGTACATTTTCTCCTTCCGTCAGTATACGGAGCTTTTCGCGAATTTTCTCGTGACGGGATTCCGGTTTGGATAAAATATATCTTGGAGGCGTCCAGCTGGTTTTGATAGGATCTTCATACTGTATTCCCTTGGCCAACTCAGCAACACCCATAAGTGCTTTCTTTTCAGCGACACTTTCGAGGATTTTCTCCTCCTCTTTCAATTGTTTTTCTACTGCGCTAATTTTCTTAGCTTCTGCTATCTTTTTAAGTTCAGTGTGTTGATCCAACAAGCTGATATTAAATTTTCTTCCCCATGACTCTTCTGTGCTTTCTTCCTCGTGCTCATTTTCACTGGATGATTTTCCAACCGTAGATGCTTCGGCAGTCAATTGAACGATACGACCCAACTTGAGCAGCTGTTGTTTTTTTCGTTCTTTTACTGACACATAAGGAACAAACGAATTGTTTTCTTCATCTTCGCTCTTTTGAGAATCTCTTCTATATCTTTTAACACGCGGACTAGACATCTTTATAGAAAATGAATTCGAATTTGTAAAACTATTCACTACCCCTTTTTGATTTGTCAACAAACTTGCTGTCTCAAGTTTCCTATTTACATATCTTATTGACATCAATAGGCGCAAGGCCACGGGAGTGACAAAATGCTGAATAAAAATAAAAACGTGAGCTTTTGTCAAAATGTCGGAACCTGAAGCAGCCAGGAAAAAAAGTTGATAAAAAGCGTCAAAACTTGACGTTCGCAAAAAAGCGTAAAAAAACAGCTATTTGGCGCAGTTGTGACCCAGTCCTATGATAATAGTGCTAAAATGCATGTTTCTATTTGATTTATTTACCTATTTAGCACTTGTTAAACAAAATATCGATGATATTCAGAGGTTTGAGCTTTTTGTCGTTCTTGTGTGTAGGCCACGAGAAAGGTATTTTTTGCAATTGACAAGCAGTTTTGTCAAAGTTGAAGCTTTTTTCCAAAGTGGGTAGAAAGGAGGTGTCGTCATGTAGAACAATTGGGCATCGAGGCTTTAGAAAAAAGCACAAAACCAGGATCGACGGCAGTTGTTACCGTCCAAATAGACATAGAGCAAGGATAATGTATTTAGAAGGTTGATTTTTATCGCTTTTGCTGGGCGACATCTGTCACTCTCTGCATACACATTTCATTACCCCGCACCAGCCCTCCCCGATTTTTATACCGGAGCCCCCGGAAGAGAAATGTCAAGTCGAGAAATGTCTTTTGCTCTGAACAACTTCACCTTGTCATTTATAACACCTTGACATAGAGCGACAACGTCGCGCGCGACGAAAAATAGCTCAAAATTTCACTCGGTGTAGATCAAAGTAGCTCATTTGACTCAGTCAACCAACTTGTTTTTTATTTTAAAACACACAAAAATAGGTTAAATTGTGTTCAAATCTATTTTTTTGCGTTTGGCATTAATCTGGCTTGTAAACAAAGTAGATAATTCGATTATTTCGGATGAAGCAAAAATGTCGCGCGAGACGAGTAGCTCTGTTTGCAAAATTGAGCTACTTTTTTTCGCGCGCGACGTTGTCGCTGTATGTCTATTTGGACGGTTGAACAGCAGGCATAAAATTGGCTTAAAGAGCAAGCGATATTGCAGAGTTTAAGCTTATTATTACAGTTGAAACGTCAGTGTGAAGCGTTTTTTCTGGTGCCATTTTGAGAATTGTCATCACGTTGTGCACAAGCTACCGGCCCAAAACAAATTATGCGTACTTTTCAATCTGGCACTGGTTAATGGCACTGGCACTCAATGTTGTGGGCTCCTGCCGAAACTCGGAACAATAACACACCTTGGATTTGGCTAAATATTTCTTTAAAATAGATCAGAACACTACAATGTGTATATCGACACATAATATGACCTTTCTTGTACCAAATATCACCAATTTTACGACAAAACATGCACTAAATTAAGAGAAAAATAAATATTTGTAAGCCAGTTCGCACCGTACGCTATAACCATCAAACTGTCAATGGCTGCTCTGTTTAAACGTTGCATCAAAATGGCTGTCAAAACGGGCCAAAATAAGCAACATAAAATTAATAATTAAAGTGCTTTTTAACACCAATCTTAGGAAAGTAAGAGTGTTAAATTGCTTTAAACATTTTTTGTACATACAGTGGAGCGCCGTTTATCCGGGTACCTTTTATCCGGCTGTCCGTTTATCCGTGCTGTTGAGAAATGACAGTTCAATGCAATGGTGACATTTCGTTATGTGGAGGATATTTGAAAAAGTGGTTAAAAGAGCATATTGTCAAAACAAAAGACCCGATAATTCAAGGCAAATTTCAAATATTCTTGTGGAAAAAGCATGAAGTTAATAAAAACTGGGTTATTTTTATCAAAAAGTAAGATAAATTTCCAAAAATTATTCAGGAATTGGTGATAAAATATATCATTTGACTCATTATCCGTGTTATTCGCTTATCCGTGCGAGGTCAAGTCCCGAGAAGCCCGGATAAACCGCGCTCCACTGTATTCACATTGATACAAACATTTTCTGACCCGTATTCGCGCTGCCGAAAATAGGAACACAGCCTGGCGAAAATAGGAACAAACTGCCGAAAATAGGAGCAAAATCAATGTTTGCATTTTCACCAATATTTATGAAAAAGGGCTTTGAACCGGCAATAAGAATAATATTAAGAATAATTGTAACATACTATGATAGTTTATCAACCAGAATAACAACACTTTCAAGAAAAATAATGAAAAATATTGATGTGTGAGCAATATTTGTGAATCTGCTGCACTAGCCTGCCGAAAACTGGTACAGTTACCCTACTTAAATATGATGGTTTATGTTCGGTCGAAAAATAGCTTAAATTTGGAGCAAAAAACACAAAGTTTACACTTTGATGGCCTATATCTCAGTAAGTTTAAGGTGAAAACGTGAAATATTTTGGTTTCAACTAAGTTAAAGTATCTATTTAAAGAAAATGATTATGGTGTTAACCTGTGATGAAGTTGGTTTTTAGATTTTTATACAGGCGTTTGCCCAATGTACAATGGCGTATCTCGGGGACTACCTGTAGCTCGAAAATGGTTAATAGAAAGTGACCTCGTTTCTTCATAGACTTTGGGCTCGGTGTGATGCAAATGACCTGCTAAATACATACACCTTTGACTTAAGAATCTTGCGTGTTTTTGGTCGAAGTTGACATTCGCACTTCTATCAGCTTGTGTTGTGATTGCAAGTGCAAAGAAAATTTACAAGGAATAGTCGAGCCAAAATGAAGCTGCTGAACAATTTGCTGTTGAAGCGCACCTCCACTTACCTGGTCGGAATTGCGGGAGCTGTATTTTTCTTCGAGCGTGGCTTCGATATGATAACAGATACCATTTTCGAATCCCACAACAAAGGGGTATGTATAAAAAGAGCAGTGCCGTGCGTAACGTTGCGACATGAGTTATGTAATTTTGTGGTGACTCTTTTTCTTCCATTCCAGAAATTATGGAAAGACATTAAGCACAAATACGAGCAGTAAAGATCGACTAACGTAATGAAGCCGAACAGCTTGCTGTTTATTGACTAATAAACCTTAGCTCACTAAAATTCTGAATAAGTATTTCTTTTTGTATTTACTCCATCACTTCCCACGGCTTTTCGGGTCGGTGCATATCCCAAGAATACGACGGGCGAATTCTATTCGGTTCCTTGAGACAAATACCACTCTCTTCGACAGTGCGTAGGAAAAGGTCCACCTTCTTTCCGGTTGACGGTATAAAATCACATCGCACCTCGGTTAGTCCAGCATCCAAGCAACGCGAGGCGAATACTTTTCCCAGCGTAATGAACGCCGTGAAGTCATTTCCTTTGTACAGATGCCGCTTCAGAGCCCATTCATTAGTGCTACATTCGATCACTGGTCCGTTTTCAAAGTGAACCAATTTAGCTGTAACGTATTTTTTGCTAGCATTTAGCTCCAACCTACGGAATGAGATTTTTAGTTAAACAGGTTCATTGAAGCAATGAAAATTGTACAAACCTATGCCAGAAGTTTCGAACAGGTCTTTCTAGATGATATCCGTCCACTTTGTATGCTAATCTTAATCGTTCGAGATTTCTGGGGTTCCTATTAACTACGTACAAGGTACCCTTAGAAACATTATTAGTTTGTTGAATTTTAGAAAAGACTTGTTTTGCACTACCCGCCATAGTTAAGGCCAATTTCTTGAATAGGGGGATTCATATAAAGTAGGTGGTCATGAAGTGACAACATGAATAGCTTCCTATCAAGGACTGCGAGGGAACCAAGGTGTATAGATATGAAAAGCTGAAGTTGTTCATATCAAATCAAGGTGGATTAAAAATTTCAGGTGGTGGAAAAGGGCCTTTGGGGGGTCGAATAAGCGAATACCACGGATAATGAGTCAAATGATGTTCAGTAAAACGTCGATTGTCCGGGGACGGATTAATCGGCAGGCGGCTTAACCGTGCGCATAAATCTGACAGCTGTTCATGCATACGGCGAAAGTTTGCAGCGATAGTCAAATGGGTAACCAGTTTCTTGTGCAGCTCTGTAATGTCTAGTGTGTAAATGTAGCTAAATCTCACTTCACACTTTTCACACAGAAAACGCGTTTGGCTTTTTCGGTTTTCAAGTGGCAATTGAGCCGGTTTATTTCTACGATTTGACATAACAACTGTCACCGGGTTGCATCACTTCGCTTCACTCTCAGCTGTCAGAGGTTGACGTTTGGGCACGAAATTTATAAATTTCTACAAGTGGTATTTTCGAAATTCATTTTTGTTCATGAAAAGTTGTTAAACCTATAGTTTTTGATTAAAATAATATTATACCAACGATTAATCGATTGATTCCAGGTGATTTTATCATAAAACTAGTGCATTGCATATTTTTTACGGCCAAGCTACAAGTACCGGACGACATCGGACGATGCCACAAAACGTAGCACCGCAGACAAGAGATTCGCGTCGGGCCGGGCCGTGTCGGATCACAGCGGGCCGATTTTGTATGAGATTTGACAGTTGTAAACGGATTTATGGTCCGATGTCCGATGTCCGATGATATATTGTTTCGAGCGCAATTGGACGTGTAATTGGACTACTAAAATAATTTTATTAACAAAACAAAATAAATGTAGAGAAAGGAAATTCGTAATTGCTGCAAAACAGGTGTGTGCGGTTCAGTATGCAATGTGCAATAAAAAAGCGAAAACATGCTTTGCACTGTTTTGAGCAGAACTGGAAATGATTTTAGGCAGGAAATAGACGAACCGAGATCATCGCGGTACCGCGAAAATCGCGTATGACTTGAGCTGTCAATTCTGTTATAACATCTGACAGATAGGCCAGATAATCGCGGTTCGTGTATGGAACCATCCGAGGTCTGGTGACGATTGAATGTACCAAGAAGAAATATTTTTCTATCAATTTGCGAATCAAATTATTTATTTCACATAGTTTGTGCAAAATAAAATACAAAACTCATTTCTCGACACAAATCCGCCAGAAAAAGTAAAAATAATCGGTTCGCGCTACCGCGAAAATCTCAGCAATACCGAAGTTGGGTATCTCTGCGAAACAGCAGGCGCGATTGGAGGCGCGGAAGATTTGACAGCTCTACTGTTCTGCAACTGTTATAAACAAGGCGCGAATTTCGCGTACCGCGACGATCTCGGTTCGTCTATTTCCAGCCTAAGATACGCGGTTTTTTACGGCCGTTTTTGGTCCCCATGTATCTCGGGAACCGCCTGTATCTGTCAAAGCCTGTTTAAAGGATAGATTCCAAAATCGAATCCCAGTATTTTCCTCCGTCTCAGGCCCATGGACGCCGTCTGTACGAGTAGGTTTAGCCATCTTGCATGCTTTTTAAAAGCAGGAAGCGCTGGAAAACTCATCAAACCCTAGAACCATTATTATTAAAAGAGGCATGAATACATTTGGTGAAACATTCAATAATCAATTTACAATTTTCTTTTGATCACCAGACCGATTTATCATTTTTATCACAATTAAATTTTGAATCGAAAGGGCTCTTAGATGTCAAACTGCCTATAACGAACTTTTGGCTACTTGTCAAATCGTTCTACATTACTTGTCCTCGTTCCTACACAGTCCTTGCTCCGTCTAATAAGGCCTTGGGTGATCATTCGGGCGAAAAACTATCAAGAAAGTAAATTTTATTATTGAATCATGAGAATAAACAAAAATTGAAAAAAGATTTCGAGCAGCAAATATACTAGTCGAAACATTTGCAATGTTAACCGGGAAATTAGTAAACAGCTTGATTTAATTTTGTTGTTGCTGCGCATGCTACCTCAAGTGGATGTATCGTTTATATTTTATGCACAGGCTTCAGTCCTAAAATATCGAAACATTTTTCCAGCACCTTTGATGTTGCTTCGCATAGCAAGACGCGGGAGGGATAAACAGTAATAATTTCACCTGAAAAATACAGACAAACAAAATCAATTAGCACTTAGATGAGATGGACTTGAATGTCATCCATTATTAATAGGTTCACTGTTTAAAAATACCTTGCTTATTTTTTTCGATGCAATAACAACTGTCATAAAACTCACTAAAAGCTGTGCATATTTCGTAAACAAACTCACAAAGATGATGTAACGATAGATTTTTCATGATCAATAACATAACGTCGGTAAAACGAAGCAACACCTTGGCGAGTTTCCATTCCTTTTCATGATCTAATTTAATAACTGTGGAATCGATCACCTTTTGCATGTCATTTGCAAAATCTCCGCCACATTTTCTTGCAATAGAACGAATGCGGGTATAGGCATACAACAGATACACGGCAGTATTTCCTTTGTCCTCCAGCATCTGGGAAGGATAAATGAAAAGAAAGATAACATAACAAAAATCATATCGCACGATTTAGCTAAAATGTTTACCTTATCGAAGGAGAACACATATTCGTTGTTACGATTATGCGACAGATCCGCATATTTAATACAACCGTAGGCGACTGATTCTTGTGCTGCAACTAGCTCCTCTTCTGTGAGCACTAAGTTCCGTTCCTTCTGAACTAGTTTTTCCATAGCCCTCCTCAAACCTTCATTGAGAAGTTCTGTCAATTTCACCGTATCACCAGAACGAGTCTTGAATTTTTTACCATCTTCGCCTAGCACCACACCAAATCCGACGTGATCCACACGATGTTTGCTCTCTTGTAGGATTTTGGCTCGTTTTGCACAAGAAAAAATTGTTTGGAAATGAGTCGCCTGCCCAGCGTCAGTTACATATATCAACCAATCAGCCTTTTCTTCTTGCAAGCGTTGTTTGATGGCGGCCATATCCGAAGTATCATATGTAAATCCTCCGTCTGATTTTACGATGGTTAAAGGAATTCCAGCGCGATTTTCGCCCCACATGATAAGACGGCCTTCGTCTTCTTCAAGGAACCCATCCTGCTTAAGTTCTTCTACGATTTTTTCCATTCTGCTTTGATAAAACGATTCACCACGTTCAACTAGTTTCACATCCAATCTGTTGTAGATGGTTTGGAATTCTTTGCGTGAAACATCGCAAATTAGATTCCAGGCCTTCAAATAACTCAGCTCTCCACTTTGCAGTTTGACTACACATTCGTAGGCACGCTTTTTAAATACTTCATCGCTGTCAAATCGAACCTTTGACTCCTTGTAAAATGCTTGCAAATCGCTGATAGGCGGGGACTCGGTTTGGAAATTAGGGAAACGGTCCTGCAAATGAGCAATTAACATACCAAATTGCGTTCCCCAGTCTCCGATATGGTTAATACGAAGCACATCGTGTCCGAGATATTCCAAAAATCGACAAATTGAATCACCAATGATGGTCGAACGTAAATGACCGACATGCATTTCTTTCGCTACGTTAGGCGAGGAAAAATCGACTATCACACGTTTCTTTTCTATTGATGGTACCACAATCCCATGCCTCAAGATGCTCATAATGCGTTGTTCTCCATAAGATCTGCAATAAAAGAAACAATAGAATTATCAAAATACTGAGGGTAAACAATTTAAGAAAATGCATACCTAGATAGGAAAATATTTACGTATCCCGCTCCAGCGATTTCTAATCTATCGACACAAGGTATTGGTTTTTGCAATTCAGCTACCAGTTTTTGGGCCACTTCACGTGGCGACGATTTAACAGATAACTGCTTCAAATGCTGCGCAATCTGCATAGCACTATTGCATTGATAATCGCCAAACTTGGGGGATGACGAAATAGTAATAACCGCCTCAACCAACACACTTGGAAAAGCTTTTTGAATGGCTTCGGTAAATACTTGCTGCAGTTCGCCAACAATGGATTGGTTGCCAGAATCGGAGGATGCGATTGATCCGCCTTCCTGTACAATAGCCTGTAAACCAAATAAACATAATAGGATTGGAAAATGGTTTAGTGAAAGCCTCGGTATCCATACATTGTCTTCATACCTACCGATTGCACTATCTCCAAACGATGCTTTAATCTCGTGTTTTCCTCCATTAACTTTTTAAGTTCCACGTTATCATCTTCCAGCCCAAGCCCCTCACGAGTCTTCAAAACTTCGGATTGCAAGAGAAGAATTTCTTTTTCAATGTTTCTGATACATTTAGTGGCACTATCGAAGTCAGCCATCCCAAAGTCTGAAATAGTTTATTTAATATCCAACAATGGACAATATTTGGTTTCTATGTTTATATTAATCGGCAGAACAACGTGTTTATGATAAGCTGGTTCCAGACGTGACGTCTAGTAAGCGGCTATAAATGACAGCTATAAAGATTACAGTCTGCTCCCGAGTTACGCGGTTTATACGTTCTCAACAAATCTACGTAAGGATGCGCTCTGGCACCAATCGAACACGACATCCGACTCGAACAAACCCATATAATCATATGGAGCTTCACTGTCACACATAAACAAACAGACAAGACAAACCTCGAGTCGAACATGCCAGATGATTCAGTCGGTGTTGCACGGTACCCACCAGCGCTGTGAGTACCTTGACTGTCAAAGGCTTCAAAGCTACAGTAGATAGAATACAATTGGGGACATTTTCAAGTTTGGGTACGTAGTTTGTCTCTTTTCTTCTACACTTACGTGCAAAAATTTAAAAATAGCTACCAAAAATGATTGTAATGCTTCACAATCAATTATAACATTAAATATGTATACAGGTTTGAAACGTATAAAAGTATTATGTGTACATAATGCATGTGTTTGCACTGTACAGGCGTCCCCCGAGTTACGGCCCCATCGAGTTACGACGATTCGCAGATTTTGATTTTGACAGTTAAAAGTTGTCATTGGCAAGAAATTGATGTTTTTCTTGAATTTCTAGGCTAATAACCGTTATACACACATTTCCAAAGATTCCACAACTACTCTATCTTGAATATCTATATTGTGTACGTCTTTTAAAATATAATTATTACATTATCGAACATTATTTCAAATAAAATATACGATATCATAGATTCCAACTCTTCAATTTCGGTTATAAACTTTATATTCATAGATATTCGACATACGACTTTTTCGACTTACGCCTTGCTTTGGGACATTTTTTCGGTCCCAAATACAGTCGTATCTCGGGGGACACCAGTATGTGTTTTGGCATGGATGTTTGTTTACATTTTTCCATATTAAATTTGAATGATTTTGATATTATTATTGATATGAATAACTAGTAAAGTATGTGTTGAATCTTCCTCCTGCAGATGGATGTTCATTTAAACTTTGAAAATGCTTCATTTTCAATATGAAAAGACAAGTGTCAGACAGACAGACAGACATGACAGCTCTATAAGACAATCGAACAACTGACAGAGCACATATCGAACAGAGTCGTGTTTGTTTGTCTCGTTCGATTGTTGCCAGAGCGCCGTCTTAGAGAGCGGTACTTGTTCCGACGCAATGCGTTGCGATTTTGCCAAAATGTATGGGATTTGAAAGACGCATGCGTTAACGACGCACGACGCAGCGTCAAAGTAGAAAAATTTCTATTTCGACGCACGTCGTGATGCGTCTGTCAAAATGGTTCAATCATGTCGGGTGAAAATCGATATTTTTCCACGTTAAATTGTTTCGAGCGCAGTTTTGTGTGCAATTGGACTACTAAATAATTTTATTAACAAAACAAAATAAATGTAGAGAAAGGAAATTCGTAATTGCTGCAAAACAGATATGTGTGGGTCAGTATGCAATATGCAATAAAAAAGCGAAAACATGCTTTGCACTGTTTTGAGCAGAACTGGAAATAATTTTACAGTTGTAATTCAACATTATAATCACATCAGAACCTATAAATAAGAGGCATTATTGCTGTTTGTTGATGTTTTTCTTAGTAAAATTTGTTGACATATCCATGCAGAACGCAGCGAACAGATACCAGCGTGCGTCACGCAATGCGTTGCGATACGCTGCGTCGAAACAAGTACCAAGCCCTAAGGCAGCGCTCTAGCAGCAATCGAACACGACATAGAACAAGGTGGATTTAAAAATATTAGGTGGTGGACTCTAGTGCATTTTGACAATTCGTCACTTGGCATAGGGCGGTGGCAACCTCATCGGATGCGATTTTATCGGACGCGATTTATATGGGATTTGACAGATAACGAAATCGCACGTCCGACGTTATCTGTCAAATCCCATATAAATCTCGTCCGATAAAATCGCATCCGATGAGCGTTGCCACGGGCCATAACCGTAGCAATAGACCAAAGTGGGTTTATTATACAGGTGGGCTTATCCCGAACAATTTGACAGCCGTGCTGTAGAAAAATGAAAACGAAATGACAGTAGGGCAAGGTGTTAAGGCCGGGCTACATTGATCGTACTCGCAAGCGTATTTTTGATTTTCACTAGCGCATCTGGCGGCAGCTGACCGAAGCATTTTGCCAAACAACTTGAAGCCGCTTCAGAAAATATGTTATTTTTCCTTGTTTTTTACTTTAACTGGACTGGAAAAGCTATGCAATTGATAGATGAATATGTTGTTCACGTATTTCAGCCATTTTCCCATCAAAAAACGGTGAAAAAACAACTTAAATTTGAGATCCGGCACGACCATTCCCTTGATGACCAAAAGAAGCTTTCACCAGCCGCCGCCAGATGCGCTAGTGAAAATCAAAATTACACTACGGAGTACGGTCAATGTAGCCCGGCCTTTATAAATGACAAGGTGAAGTTGTTCAGAGCAAAATGACATTTCTCGACTTGACATATCTCTTCCGTGGGCCACGGTATAAAAATCGGGGAGGGCTGGTGCGGGGTAATGAAATTTATATGCAGAGAGTGACAGTTGTCCCCCACAATGTCGCCCATCAAAAGTGATAAAAATCAACCTTCTAAATACATTATGCTTGCAGTAGGGGATTCGATCATTTGTTGATGTATGCGTGAGAATTACTATGGCTGTTTTGGTTGATGTGTCGTAGTGTGGGTGAAAAACTACGTATCACCGTAGCAATAGACGATGCGCAATCTCAGATTGCGCATATATTTATCTGTCAAACGGATCGGTTTGATATATTTATCTGACAAAAAAAAAATATATATATATATATCTCGGACATATAGGGGAAAGCGGGGCAAAATGGGCATGTTAAGCAGTTTACTGAATATTCCATTGAATATGCCACAAAACACAATTAATCATGCATTATTGTATGCCTCCACTATTTATCTATGGATTAAAATTGCCACATAGAATGAAAACAACTTAAAATCATGAAAACAGTGTAAAGTAAAAGTTGATGTTTTACGAGAAGCTATTTTGACACGCGGGGTAAAATGGGCATAGCCCTGGGGCAAAATGGGCATATGTAAACAAACTGTGAAACGTCAAAACACTGGGGTAAAATGGGCCACAACAACTGCGCTTAGGTAATGGTCTCATTCGACAGTGTAACCCTGAAGAATAAAGTTGTGTTTGATACAAGTGACGATTTTGGAAAAAAAAAAGGCTAGAAACAGATACCGAGTGAAAGAGAGTTGGTAAAGAGTGGAAAAATAAAAAAAAGGGAATTTCTGACTGAAAAAAAAAAAAGAAGGCGGTGGGAAGTAAGGAGGGATGGGGGTCCAAGACCCGGGAGGGGGCATTCCCCTCAACAACTATTTTGACCTACTAGAAAACCAAAGCGAGCCAAGGAGGAAAATAGGGAAAAATCCGAGAAGGCTAGCACTTTCCAATGAAACAGAAGAAGTAGAGGTCTTCATGCTGATGGAAACTATATCAAAAACACAAGACCTAAGCCGGATAAACCCGTTCCTAGCAGCTAAAGTGATATACAATGCAATTGGCACAAAAGCACTATCGGTGAACAAATTGAAAGACGGAAAACTACTCATTAAGGTAGCTAACCAGAAACAAGCCAACAAACTGACAACAATAAAAAAAATCTCCGATGGAAGAAACGAAACCACCGTAAAAACCTATGAACACCCCACCCTGAACTTAAGTAAGGGAGTGATCCGATGCCCAGACATAGAATATCTCACAGAGGAAGAGCTGCTTGAGGGACTAAAGGAACAGAAAGTAACAGAGGTAGCAATAATGAAAAGGAAAACTGAACAAACGCTAAAAAACACTAGAACAGCAATCATTACCTTCAAAACGGGAAAGGTACCACGTGTAGTGGATTTCGGCCTTTACCTCGTTAAGGTGGAACTCTACGTCCCCAGGCCCATGCGGTGCATTACATGCATGAAACTGGGTCACACAAAAAAATGGTGCCAAAAAGAGAAAATATGCGCAAACTGCAGTGAAGAAGATCACAAAGACCAATGTAAAAAAACACAATGCGTGTCTTGCGGGGAAGCCCACCACACGCTAAACAGAAACTGCCCGGTATTCGTTGATGAGATGGAGATCAGCAGAATAAAAACTGAGAACAAGGTAACGTATGGGGAAGCAAGACGCATTCGGAGACGCCAATGTCCGGCAATCCCAAGAGTCTACAACACAGAAACATCATACGCACAAAAAACAAAATCTGCTACGAACGAAATAAACACTACCACAACAGATGAAGTAAGTACAAAAATCCAAACTCCGATAAAAAATAACACAAATAACACAGAAATCCGGGAAACTCACACCACAGAAAACACCACACCTAAAGAAAACAAAACCTACAACACAGAAACACAAAATACCAACTCACCCAACGAACAAACAACCACCATTAACGAAACATACACACCAACAAAATACACAGAAAACCCAGAAGAATCCATCGATGTAGATGGAATAAACCTAACACCAAAAACCCCCATAATGATTGTGGAGGAATATATCATAACGAATGCACAAGCAGGAAATACACCAGAAATCAAGAATTACCAAATCATCCCTAAAAACGACTAACTCATCCAACACCCCATAACCTACTAAAAATTCACATTGCTACAAGCGAATGTACAAGGATTTAAAAGTAACAAGGAAGAAATCAGAGAAGTACTAATAAAAAAAACATAGATATAGCCTGTCTCCAAGAGACATGGTTGGATAAATAACATCCGATACACAAAAAATCCAACATTACCAAATGATCCCCGAAAACAGGGAAGACGGATATGGAGGAGTGGTGATACTAATTCGTAACGGAATTAACGTAAAAAAAATCCCAATAATACCTTCTAACCCCTACATACAAGCAACAGCGGTCCTCACCACACAAACGGGATGGGTATTTGCTTCTGTGTACGTCAAGCCAAAGACACCAATTTCAGAGTTTGTAACGCTACTAACCCTTTTGTTTACAACCCTCAACAAATATCCCAAGGTGGTAATAACGGGAGATTTCAACTCACACCATAGGGAGTGGGGAAATCAATTTAATGATGGAAAAGGCAACAACCTACTTAACATCATAAATGATACTAACTTTACTGTGATTCATAACAACGAACATACATTTATGAACCCTAACCGCAATAAAATAAACACGGCTATCGACCTGACAATCACTAAAATAACAATAGCACCAAATATAAAAAGAACTGTATCAGACATACAAATTGGCAACAGTGGACACAGAATAATCTACATAGATATAAACACAATCAAACCCCCCCCATACCAAAGATTTATATATAATAGAAAAAAAATAGATAAGGAAATAACCCTTCTACCGGGCAACGAAAGCACGAACATAAACTCCATCACCAAAGATATTAATAAGATAATCCTAAGAAATAGAAGTAAAACCACCTTAGAACCTAAGTCATGGTGGTCTGAGGAAATAAAAATGGCGTGGGATAAAAAATGCGAATCTCGAAAAAATTTTAACCAAAGCAAAACGATATCAAACCAAATACAGTATAAGAAAGACACAGCCAAGTTCAGATATCTAAGAAACCTAGCAAAAACAAAAAGAATAGAAGAAAAACTAGAACTTATCAACACGCAAACAAGGATGGAGGATCTCTGGGACCTCATGGGATGCTTCCAAGCGAAACCCAGGAATGAAAACAATATAGAAAAGGACAAAAAAATGGCAAATGAATTTTTAAACATACACTTTGGACCAACAAAACAAAATAACACAATACGAACCCCTCACTTCATCAGTGACAAAATCCTACTGGACAAAAACAAATGGGATATCATACTCAAGTCAAAAAAAAAACTCAGCCCCAGGCATAGACAAAATTTCATACAACACACTAAAAATAATAAACAACAATAACTCAACCGCAATCATAAACGACATCAACAGAATGTACCAAACAGGAAAAATAGAAAAAAAACTAAAAAAAATAAAAATAAAAGCCATCAATAAACCTGGAAAAGACAATACCCTAGCTGAAAATTACAGACCTATAGCCCTACTCCCTACCATAACAAAAGTCGCAAACACAGCCGTACTACACAACCTAAACTATGTTATTGAAAAATATGACCAATTACCCAACACAACCTTTGGATTTAGAAAAAATCGTGCCACAACATCCGCTGTTGATTGGATTGTCAACACAATCAAGTACAACTTGAGGAAAAAAATGCACACGGGGGTGATTTTCATTGATGTGAAAAACGCCTACAACAGTGTGAAAGTCGACGTCCTCGAAGAGATCCTCACCAGAAAAATGATATCCAGAGAAGATATCAGATGGATTGTAGGTTTCCTAAACAACAGATCGGTCGAAATCTCATCTGAAGAGAAAAAAATCAGTAGGAGAATATCCACGGGACTTCCACAAGGGGACGTTCTGTCTCCATTATTATTTAATATATATACGAGTGACTGCCATAGCTTAAACCAAAATAAGACTAAACTCATACAATATGCAGATGATTTTGCTATTATAGAAAGCGGAATCACTGCCTCAGCAACAATGACAAAACTCCAACGAACCCTAAACATACTACAAGAAACACTCAATAGCCTAAACCTAAAAATCAACATATCAAAAACCAAGATAATGCAATTCCCCCAAAAGACAACAAGAAGCAACATAAAAATAGAAGACACCTACATACAACAAGTAACATCCCATCGATTCCTAGGTATAGACATAGACAACAACCTAAAGTTCCACTCACATATCGACAATCTAACCCTAATAGCACAAAAAAAGCTAAACCTCATTAAAGCAGTATGCAATAGATCTAGACACATCAACCCAGAAAAAACCATCCAACTACATCGTTCCCTAATAAGAGGAAGTCTGGAATACGGAATATCACTCAGTAGTAACGCCAACAAAACAAAAAGAAACAAACTAAACACTATACTAAACCAATCACTAAGAAAAATCACTGGCTGCTCCAAGACCACCCCCCTGAACACACTCCACGCAATAGCAGCAGAAACCCCATTCCACATAAGAACCACATATTTAATAGAAAAACAACTCGCCAAAGCAATAGCACACACAACATTCAACAAAAAACCTCTAAGAAACCACCAAAACACGCCACGCAGAAAATTCACCACCCAAGAAAAAACATACATCGCTAACAAAAACATATACGACAATATAGCCCACTACGAATTCAATAACTCCAAAAACAGCCCATTCCAAACCAATATCAACCCGGACATCCCTTCCATTAACGACAATAAAAAAAACCAAGACACAGCTATGCTAAAACAAAAAACCTTAGAAATCATAAACAAACAACAAGGTACAAAAATATACACGGATGGCAGCAAAAAAGAAAACCTCTGTGGAATAGGTATATATATAGAGATTAACCAGAGAGAAATCATCACGGTATCAAAAAAAATAGAAATCCCGGTATCAATCTGCACCACGGAACTATACGCAATAGACATAGCATTACAAATAGCAATAAGTAAAAATATAAAAAACGGCACAATCTACACAGACAGTAAATCGGCATGCATGATCTTAGAGACCGCGAGAGAACAACTATATGTAGATGAAATAATAAATAGGATATTATTTAACCTAGAACTAATACAATGCCAAATCCAATGGATTCCAAGCCACGTGGGTATAAATGGCAATGAAAAAGCCGACAAACTAGCCAAGGAGGGCACAACACAACAAGACACAATAAAGAATAAAATCAGATTAAGCGACGCCATATCAACATTTAATACAAAAGCCCAAAACGAAGCAAATGATTGGTACACAACAATGAGCTCAACAAAAGGAAAAAAATTTTATCGATACCAAACCACCATAAACAAGAAAATGTGGCACTACAAGTTAAAAATACCTCCAAGAGACATAAAGACACTAAACCGACTTATTGCAGGACATGACTACAGCAACTTTTGGCTAAACAAAATGAAACTAACAGACAACGGCACATGTAACACATGTCACGAACCGGACACCGGAACACACAGAGTATTTAAATGCCTAAAATACTCTGCAGAAAGAAATATCAACAAAAAAATAAATGAACCAAACTTTATAGCAGCATGGAAAAATAAAGATACAAAAACCTTAAGATTAATTATAGACTTTATTAAGAAGAACAGAATATCCCTCTAAAAAAAAAAAAAAAAAATCAGATACTCCGATTTCTTTTTCTAACCGAGCCTGATCAGATCGAAATGTCTATGGCATTTAATCTGGCAAACTTGGGGAACAGGAAGCTCTGTATCCTCAGTCACAACTAAAAAAAAAAAAAAACATCAACATAACTACAAAGGAAAAAGGATATATGGCCTAAGTAGCCGGTCCTAAGCAAGTTGAGGTTGGAGGAAAAAAGAAAGTTCCTTTTTTTTGTTCTCCATACGCGGAGTAGTATGATGAAGGCCCAGGAAGCTGGATTCTCATACCGAACCGGGTAACAACCTCCCATACCAAAGAAGAAGAAGAAGTAGGTAATGGTCTATGCTTTTGCGCACCGTTTCGTGAATTGTATTTTCGTTCTATCTTTTGTTTTGCTGGTCAGGAAAGCCCTTAAAATTCTTCCAAAAATATGTTATCAAAATTAAAACAGTTTTTACACGTTTAAATCTACAAAATCGATTCTTTTGAAGCTGTGTCTGTTATCATATGACTTATCGCCGGATAAGTAAGTAAGTCTGTTATCATTATTGAGGCGACAAATACAACACCATAGCCTCACCAAACGCCATTTGTCAAAAGTATCTGCCCATTTTGCCTCAAGCGTAACTGCCCATTTTGCCCCACGTGAAGCATTTTTGTATTTTATGTTATATTAGTAAAAATACGCATTCGATCGCCTTGCTTTCTTCAGACAAATTGTATAGAAATATCATATCTTTAATAATATGTAATGTAAAACTTCAACGCATCCCTGTGACACTGGGTTAAGCTTATTTTCGAAGTGACAAAAATTACATCAATATGCTACTAAACCTTATTTTGCACTTTTCTTGGTTATTTGTTGTGTAAGGGTTATGAAACATACATGGTGTTCATAGAACACTCTAATGAATACATTTTGAGCATTGGAAAGTAGCTTTGTAGTCAAATAATGCTTAAATAGAGGGTGCCCATTTTGCCCCACATGCCCATTTTGCCCCGCTTTCCCCTAATCTTGAAAATTTATGCGCAATCTTGGCGCAATCTGAAATTGCATGGAAATGACGTTTATAGCTCAGGGTTGGCTACGAGAAATGACATATGTTTTGATAAAACGAATATATGCGCAATCTGAGATTGTGCATCGTGTACGGTAATACGGTGAAAAATGTATGGGATTTGACATGTATGTATGTATGTATGGGATTTGACATGTACAAAAATGTATGGGCTACGTGGAACTCAAGTCCAAGGTGTTATAAATGACAAGGTGAAGTTGTTCAGAGCAAAATGACATTTCTCGACTTGACATTTCTCTTCCGGGGGCTCCGGTATAAAAATCGGGGAGGGCTGTGTAGAGAATAGAATAAGAAATAATAAAAATATAGAAGATCGATGTATAGGCAAGTGTCAAAATGATAAGCAACCTAGGACGAGAGACGGAGCCAGAGAAAGGAAGCACAAAGTACAGAGAAACGAGAGCGGCAGAGAAACGAGAGCGGGAGAGAAACGAATTGGAGCGATGACCACGAGAGACGAACGAAAATCGGAGAGAGCTTTGGGGACGACGGAGAGAGAGAACGACACAGCGATCAGTTTTTGGACAAATGTTGACGAGAGCGGTCATGAAGCACCAAGCATCCTAAGCATCTGAAGCACGAGACAGCAGTAAAAAAAAGAGATAATAATAAAAAAAGTAAAATGAAAAAAGCAAATGTTGTAATTGGCGAAGAAAGTGGCGGATATCACGACAATGGCGCAAACCACGCTCCCAGATCGTAAATATAAAACGTTTTGTGGATTGAGAGCAGTGCATTGCGGGAATGGGCTGAAAATGTTGATAAATGAAGTGAAGTACGTCATGTCGGTTGCAAAAGACATTCAGTAAATGTGCTTTATTGTGTATAAACGAGCGATGCATGTTGAGGATGAACAGAAGCGATATTGAACACGGATCGGTGTTTCTAACCGAAGACAGAGGATTTGTAAAGAAAAATATATACCGACAAGTGTGCGTGCATTGTGTGGAGAACGGGCCTATTCACGCGGAAACAATGCTTACCACAGTTGTATGACCATTTCCCGGGAATTTGCATTCTTGTTCGAGCACGATACCAGAGGTGTGTTCATGTGTGTTCATGTGTGTTTGTGCGTGTATGACAACCACAAATCACGCGAATTCTTAGAATTTTTGCCCGGTGGTATTGCGTTCTTATTGTTAACATAACACAAAAGATCGTTAGGGCGCCACGACTTTAAGTGTATGCGTACGTATTCTGGAGCAGGTGTGTCAAACACTTTTCATCAGTGTGTTACATTTATGCTTTAAATTTTAACCCGCGAGCCGAAAAGAATAGTTCTTAAATTAAAAAAAAAGAGTCAGTGTACTATTGTAAAAAAAGAAAGATAAATATCAATAATTATAATTATTTTCTTAGACTAAGCAAATCCACTGTGTAATAAAATCTAAGAATTTTCTACCGAACAGGAGGTTTGACATACCTGTTCTAGAAGACACACATGCTCGAAGGAGTGTATGTCCGCCAGAATTGTGTGTGTGTGCAGGTTTGTGCACTACGTCTAGAGAACCCGCGTTTTCACTCAGGATCAAAATGGCGTTTTCTTTTTTACAAAGAAGCGAAATATTCCATAGGCTATGACTTCAAATGTATGCGTGGATTGTTTCGAAAGTCGGTGTTCACGCTAGAGTACGGTGCTTAGCATGAAGCGTGATCTTCCAGATATGTTTTACGGTTCGGTACGAATGTGAAATTTTTTATCAATTTTAGTCAAACTAATTCAAATTGTAGTTGGTAAATTGAGGCAGTTCTCTGGAATTATAGAACGTTGATACACATATTAAATACGCCTCTGGGATGGCTATGTGTAAAGGAGAAAAATCCCCAGGAGGGCTACTCAGAAAATGAACACCTCTGGGAGTGCTGCAAAACAAAAAAGAAGAATAAGATAAAAATATATATGCTAATAATTAAAAAAAAGAATAGGGTACGCCTCTGGGAGGGCTACTTGTAACACGAGGACGCCTCCGGGAGGGCTACTCGAAAATGTGCGCCTCTGGGAGGGCTGCAAAAAATGAAGAAATCAAATATATATATGTAATAATGATACTAATAAAACAAAAGAATAAGGTACGCCTCTGGGAGGGCTACTTGTAACATGAGGACGCCTCTGGGAGGGCTACTCAAAAATGTACGCCTCTGGGAGGGCTGCAAAAAATGAAGAAATCAAATATATATATGTAATAATGATACTAATAAAACAAAAGAATAAGGTACGCCTCTGGGAGGGCTACTTGTAACATGAGGACGCCTCTGGGAGGGCTACTCGAACAATGTACGCTGGGAGGGCTGCAAAAATGAAGAAATCAAATATATATATGTAATAATGATACTAATAAAACAAAAGAATAAGGTACGCCTCTGGGAGGGCTACTTGTAACATGAGGACGCCTCTGGGAGGGCTACTCGAAAAATGTACGCCTCTGGGAGGGCTACAAAAAAATAATAATAATAACGAACGCCTCTGAGAGGGCCGAGTGTAAAACGAGGACGCCTCTGGGAGGGCTACTCGAAAAATGTACGCCTCTGAGAGGGCTGCAAAAAAAGAAGAATAAGACAAATATATATATATATATATAATAAAAAAAAAAAACGAAAGAATAAGGTACGCCTCTGGGAGGGCTACTTGTAACATGAGGACGCCTCTGGGAGGGCTACTCGAAAATGTACGCCTCTGGGAGGGCTACAAAAAATAATAATAATAATAATAACGAACGCCTTTGAGAGGGCCGAGTGTAAAAAGAGGACGCCTCTGGGAGGGCTACTCGAAAAATGTACGCCTCTGGGAGGGCTGCAAAAAATGAAGAAATCAAATATATATATGTAATAATGATACTAATAAAACAAAAGAATAAGGTACGCCTCTGGGAGGGCTACTTGTAACATGAGGACGCCTCTGGGAGGGCTACTCGAAAAATGTACGCCTCTGGGAGGGCTGCAAAAAAAGAAGAATAAGACAAATATATATATATATATAATAAAAAAAAAAACGAAAGAATAAGGTACGCCTCTGGGAGGGCTACTTGTAACATGAGGACGCCTCTGGGAGGGCTACTCGAAAATGTACGCCTCTGGGAGGGCTACAAAAAAAATAATAATAATAATAACGAACGCCTCTGAGAGGGCCGAGTGTAAAAAGAGGACGCCTCTGGGAGGGCTACTCGAAAAATGTACGCTTCTGGGAGGGCTGCAAAAAAAATGAAGAAATCAAATATATATATATATGTATATGTAACATGAGGACGCCTCCGGGAGGGCTACTCGAAAATGTACGCCTCTGGGAGGGCTGCAAAAATATATATAACACATTGAACGGACAAAATTTTAATCTTATTTTTTTTAGGAAGCCCAATAAAGGAAACAAGTTACGGAAGACGCTAAAGTTGGAGAGAAAAAGAAATATGCTATTAGTCGCTAAACTCCAGAAGATGAAGTTTAAGAACAATCGACTGCAGAGGGCTATGCCGTTTGAGGAAAGCATTGACATGGAACCACGACACTCGACCGCAATTGACATAGCGATCAATGGCATTTCTGAATTGAGGTATATTACATGGAAACACAGATCTGATAATTTTGATGATTATTTCAGGTTGTCGAACAGATGGCAGTAACTATAAATGGTGGTCACGAAACGATAATACCTAGTGGATACATCGTCGGTCGTATAGCAAATTCTACGTCGGTGGTTTTTCTGATCGATTCAGGAGCAGAGGTCAACACCGTTTACGAAAGTACCTTTGATAAGCTTTATAATGATGAAACTTCCAAGAAACATATATATTGTGTATCAGAAGGTACCGATAAACCGCTTCGCGCGTACGCCAGCCCGGGCAAGATAAACGTTGTAGGAACTTTCGTTACGGAGCTTTTTATTTCCGAGGAAAGGCCGTGTTTTTTCGAAAAATTTTATGTTATCAAAGGCGGAAAGCGTTTACTTGGAAGGGATACAGCCTTCGGTACAGTGTGTTGCAGTTAGGACTCAACGTCGTAGTCGATCGTGGGGACGATTACCAAGGTAGTGTTGTTAGATTTCCAGGTGAAATTTTAGCAGTAGCGACAAAGAAAGAATTCCCAAAATTCAATGTTCCCCCGGTAATTTTGTCGTAATATTTACGAACATTCCATTGCCATTTCGAGAGGAGACCGAACGTAGACTACAGGACCTTTTAGATACAGGGATTATGGAGCACGTTACAGATTCAACGGATAGGTCATTCTTCTCTTTTTTACTAGTCGTCCCAAAAGGTAAAGACGATATACAACTAGTAGTGGATCTAAGGGGCCCTAATAAATGTATTATAAGCACGCCTTTTAGAATGCCAAATTTGGAGGAAATTCTGGCCGACCTTCATGGTGCCAAATATTTTTCTACTATCGACCATACAAGTGCGCTCTTCCATGTAGAAAACGCAAAACAATCGCGGCATCTAACAAATTTTTTTGCCGGAAATGCTACTTACCGGTTCAAACGTCTACCATTTGGTTTGTTCAACGCCCCTGAAATCTTTCAGGAAATATTACAAACAAAAATATTGTTGGGCTGTAGTGGACAAAATGTTACTTGCATGATATTTTGATACACGGAAAAACGAAAGAAGAACATGATAAAAACATGAAAGCAGTTCTGGATCGACTACAAAATCATAATGTACGTATTAAGGACGACAAATGCGTCTTCGAAAAAACCAAGTTAAGTTTGTAGGATTTTTTATGTCAGACAAGGGAATGCGTGTCGAAGACGAAAAACTAAAAGCAGTTAGGAACTTCCGTCGACCGGAGACTGTGCTCGAAGTGAAAAGTTTCTTAGGATTTATGAATTTTTCAGAGCGTTTTATTTACATGCGAGCAGACAAGACAAAACATTTACGCGAGCTAGCAAAGTCGGAATCATTTTACTGGACAGAATCAGAGGAGGATGAATATGTTTACCTCAAGCACGAAGCGTTGAAGTCAATTTCTAGATTAGGATACTTTAGCTACAAAGATGAGACTGAGCTCTACGTAGACACTTCTCCGGTGGGTTTAGGAGCGGCCCTGGTGCAATTCGATACTGATAGTAAGTCACGAATAATTGCATGCGCATCAAAAGCTTTAACTAGAACCGAACAAAAGTATCCTCATAGACAGAGAGAGGCATTGGCGATAGTTTGGGGAGTAGAGCGATTCTCATTCTATTTAACAAGCAAAACGTTTACCATTCGACGAAGATGACGAAAAACATGTTCTGTATACTTTAGGGGGAGGTCTTATTAGCGTTTCTTGGAGGGAAATCGAGGAGGCGTCAGAAAGGGACTTGGAACTTGACGCAGTAAGAATAGCTATTAGATCTGGAAGTTGGCCTGACAATTTTCGAAGATACGAAGCAGCAAGGAAATCCATTCGTTCTCTGGGATCATTGATCTTCAAGGACGATAAGGTAATACCACCAACTGATTTAAGATCAGAAATAATGCAAATTGCTCATAAAGGTCATATAGGTATCTCGGCTATGAATTGCATTTTGAGAGAATATTTTTGGTGGCCTAACATCAACCCACCGGTACCTCTTACGAATCGTACATTGCCTGACGGCCCTTGGCAAGTCCTCCAAATCGATTTTTTATCAATTCCTGGTTGTGGAACAGGCGAGTTTTTAGTAGTTGTCGATACTTACTCAAGATATAAAGCCGTAAATGAGATGAATAACATAGACGCTAAGAGTACCATTATGGCCTTAAACAAAATATTTACTATCTGGGGTTTACCTCTAACTATTCAGAGCGATAATGGACCACCGTTTCAAAGTAGTGAATTTACTCTTTACTGGGAAGAAAAAGGCGTAAAATTTTACAAATCTATACCCCTTAATCCAAAAATCTAACGGAGCCGTCGAAAGACAAAATCAGGGAATGATCAAGGCGCTTGCAGCAGCAAACATGAAGGAGGCAGTTGGAAGGAAGCCCTAAACTCTTACGTACATGTACATAATAACATGAAACCACACGCCCGTCTAGGTATAACACCTTTCGAGATATTAGTAGGATGGCGATATCGGGGATTCTTCCCGAGCCTTTGGGAATCCAAATTAGATAACCACGTGGATAGATGTAACGTACGTGAGCAGGATAAATTCTCTAAAATGATTAGCAAAAATATGCAGACTCTCATCGAGGGGCAAAAGACTCTAACATTTCCGTGGGGGATACGGTTTTTATTTCAATTTCCAAGAAAAATAAGACGAAAGCTACATTTTCCTTAGAAGAATTTACAGTTTTGGCTCGACAGGGTGCGAAGGTAGTGCTACAGAACGGTCGAGGCGTACAATACACCAGGAACGTGGCAGATTGTAAGAAGGCAATAAGACAGCCATTACCTAAGACAAATCCAACGGTCATACTCTCGAAAAGAAATAACTCCGGAGAAGGGCAAGTACAGATATCGGATGATAGTCCAGAATTTGCTTCACAAAAAAGACCAAGAAGGGATATTAGGATGCCGAATAAGCTGAGGGATATGGTTTTGTATCAAATTGATCAATAGAGTAGGAGTAGAGGCGAATGTAGAGAATAGAATAAGAAATAATAAAAATATAGAAGATCGATGTATAGGCAAGTGTCAAAATGATAAGCAACCTAGGACGAGTGACGGAGCCAGAGAAAGGAAGCACAAAGTACAGAGAAACGAGAGCGGCAGAGAAACGAGAGCGGGAGAGAAACGAATTGGAGCGATGACCACGAGAGACGAACGAAAATCGGAGAGAGCTTTGGGGACGACGGAGAGAGAGAACGACACAGCGATCAGTTTTTTGGACAAATGTTGACGAGAGCGGTCATGAAGCACCAAGCATCCTAAGCATCTGAAGCACGAGACAGCAGTAAAAAAAAGAGATAATAATAAAAAAAGTAAAATGAAAAAAGCAAATGTTGTAATTGGCGAAGAAAGTGGCGGATATCACGACAGGCTGGTGCGGGGTAATGAAATTTGCATGCAGAGAGTGACAGATGTCCCCCACAATGTCGCCCAGCAAAAGCGATAAAAATCAACCTTCTAAATACATTATCCTTGCTCAAGTCCTGAAAAGGTCAGTATGATCGCGTAGACTATTACACCAATAATAATAATTATTATTATTATAACAATAAAAATAATAATAATGATAAAAGTAATAATAATAGTAATAATAATAATAATGAATATAATAATTGTTATGAGTTTATAGTATGCCGCTAATTTGTAAAACAAATAACTTTAATCATAGTAACATATGATTCCTGGGGCTAACATAGGCCTATAATAATAACACTCCAAGGGGCTGGGTCAAGCTCGTGTACCCAAGCTTGGAAATGTGGTGGCACGCGTTACCATTCTGCACGACGAGGACGTGTCGGACTAGGAGTTGGATGGGAGAGCCTGTATACTGTATATATTATCCCTCGAGAGGCTTATGATAACCTATAACCTGTGATTCACTGTGGTTATAAGTTTCTACGTGAAATAAATTCATTCTGTTCCTAACCATACAATACGCTGGTTGTTTGCACTACTTTGCTCAATAGGTTATGGGCCCAGATAGTACGATATTTGAAGCAGTGTAATTTTCAAACAAGTGTCAAGAAACCGAAGATGAATTCAAGTTCCACTGGATCCTCAAGCGCTGCAGGTAGTAGCATAGTTTCGTCGAATCTCGAACATTTTACCGGTAGAGAAAATTGGTGTTGTGTGCGACAAAAGAGGTTGCCTACCCCTGGAAGCCGACAGGATGAGTGCCGATCGGGAGCAGAGTGGCCAGATTATTTTTGCGGTTTTCGGTAGGCGCATCAAAATTTTATCGGTAGTTTTCGGTAGGAGTTTAAGATTATTTCGGTAGTTTTCGGTAGGCTTTGAAGTGTTGAGCGGGGGGGGGGGGGGGGGGTGGTCGTAGATGGAAGCTAATCTGTCCCATGAGGAGCAGCACGAGAAAATAACATCTTTCATTTATTTTAAGGAGATAGTTTAGATTTGGTTCATAGCGGTCACATGAGGCCTTTCTGAAGTGTTGGTCGGAAAATTATACTAGGGAATTCAACCCAACAAATGATTGGGGCGCTCTAGCAGCAATCGAACGCGATATCGAATATGAAAAATATATGGGGTTTTTCATGTTCGACGTGATAACCCACAAATCGAACATGTGAACCCAAGTGCCACAAATCTACTAAACGACCACTAAACGCCTTCTAAAGGACTCAAGCTCTCTACCTAAACGGAATATAGAAAGACTTCGTTTAGCAGACGGCAAACGACTCATGCATTCTAAAAATAGCAAAAAGCTGATGGCGCTATCTGTTGGTGGGATACCCCAACCAGTTCAGCCTTCATCGCTTGGAGGAGAGCTTTCTCATTTCCTCTGTACTGTTGTATGGTTTCGCATTGAAGTAATGCATCGCTAGAACTACACACTTAAAAATATTTCACGACCTCGGTTAAAAAAACTGCCGAAATCTGTCGGCTCTTTGGATTCTTGCTGATATGTCAGTTGAAAAAACCCAGTAGCCGAAAATCAGTACCATTTAAAACTGAAATATCAGTTAAATAAAAATTTTAACCGAAACTCGGCAACACAACATGCCGAGCACATACGTTAACACTGCTGTCACCGAGATAATCCGTCAAAATAACCGAGATTTCAGCTTTATTACTTGGATTAGCCGAGGCTCGGTATTCTATCTGTCATTCGCCATTCTGTTAATCTCGTGCTAATGAAACGAAAACCTTTCGGAGTTATGTTGTGATGTAAAATAAAAAATGTAAAAAAAAGTGAAAATGAGTCTCTCAGCGTGAAAAAAACGAGAATCAGTAGCGTGCGATCGAGCACAGGTATGGAGCGGGGTTGGTGCTAGGAAACTCCATCAGCGCACGCAACCGGTGCTCTTCAGAGCGTCGCTCGGAGCAGTCCCTATTTAAGGATCAGATGTGGAAGCTAATCCGGTTGCTTCAACCTTTGCCAGACCGTTCAGACTTCCAGGATTCATTTCCGGTCACCTACACGAGGTAAGTATCAACACTCGATCACAAGAAATCTAAAAAGGGTTCACTCAGACTTGTTTCACTCTGCCCGCTTTACAGAACCGTGCTTGTACCAGTGCCCGCTCCTTGTCCGGCTCATTTTCCTGTACCGGTACTACATCCAAACGCTATGCCCCAACCGGCAGTTGAATCGGCGCCTGTCCAAACGCTTTCCATCACATAAAAAAAAAACCCATTTGATACGCAAATAAAATCACTAAAATAAAAATAAAATGTTTTTATATTTAGCCGAAATCTCGATTTGCTCTAACCGAAAATCTCGGTTAAACGTAAACGTCAAAACAAAATGACATTAACCGAGATGTCGGCAACAGAAATTTAACCGAGATCTTTGCCGAGATCTCAGTTGTGCAGATCTCGGCAAAAATTAACCGAGATTCGGCAAAAATTTTTAAGAGTGTAGAACGGCGATACGATTGTTTAAATACTAAACTCCAACCGAAACCACCAGTACTGAAGCAAGTGAGATTTTAGTAATGGTCGTTGGTGTTGATACCCACGTATCTGACCACACGAACATTCATATAGATTTTTGCTCGGAAAGTTAGAAGGCTGTATAGGTCATGATAAGATGAAACTTGTCGAAACACATTGCAAGAAAAGGATAGCAATATAATGATGAGTTGTAATACGCCATCTATTGATCAAACCAATGAAGCTGTGGAGCTTTAATTTTTTTTCTATGGATATTCAATTTTCCAGTCTGTAAAGTTGCGGAATTTTTCGGAACGGAAAAGACGAAGAATCGGAAGGTGTGCGCTGTTCTGATTCTCGAGCACGAATGCCCTTTTATTCTGACGTTAACGCCTACGATGCTTAAATGTTAACGTATACCGCGACCAAGGTGTTTATGTTTTTTTGAGGTGTATTCACATACAATTTTCGGTTTCTACAGCTCGGCCATCCTGATGGCAAATTGGCCTCAATTTTGCCTTAACAACTTTTCACTAGAGTTCTCTTTTTTTTGTAAGTGTGGCTTTGCACACATAGTTCGTCAGTCTCCCGAAAGAGGCACGATCCATCTCCTCAATTTGTCCGACTCCAAAACACCGTCGTATGGTATTTGTGTCATTTGAATTCTATCTATATCGCGTATTACGTATCTATCATTAGGTAATCTTTTATGTACTATATAAGGACCTTTAAATCTGGCGATGAGCTTTTTGTTTGTATTAGCGGTGTTATCTATATTTTTGATTACTACAAATTCTCCTTCATTGAACTCCGTAGCGGGACAATGGTGTTTGGCATGCTGTTTTTCATTGGTTTGTTGCGATTTCAAAATGTTAGACGAGGCTTCTGCGCGTATTGTCTCTAGATCTGGCAAGGTTTTATTTTTATTGTCTAAATATTCGGTTAAGCCATCTACTGTCGGACCGCGTTGGTTAACACCAAATAATAACATAGAGGGTGAGAAACGAGTAGATGAATGGATAGTGTTGTTAAGTGCGTATTCGGTAGATAATAATGTTTGAACCCAATCTGAATGATCGGTGTGGTTTGACAATTTACTTAATATAGGGCGAATTATACGATTAATCCTTTCCACTTGGCCATTGGCCTGTGGAGAACCAGTTGCATTTAACACATGAATGATTCCCCGTGACGATAGGAAATTGGAAAAGGCAACTGAGGTGAAACATGTACCACGATCACTTATTATTCTTTTGGGGCGACTATAATACGAAAAATACTGTTTTAAGCAGTTACACACCTCTCGGGTACTAGTAGAAGAAGATGGATATAGTTTAACGAACTTCGTAAATGCGTCAACAACCACTAGTAAATATTTTTTCTTCAATTTTGACGTAGGAAGTGGTCCGAAATGGTCAATGTGTATTGTATCGAAGGGGTAAGGTTCTTTGGGGATACTATGCAGATTTCGATTATTGTTTTTAACCGGAGCGGAGTAAAGTAAGCACTTTAAACAGTTATTAATGAAATTTGTGATCCTTGTTTTCCTATTGGGAAACCAATAGTTTTGGTCTATTTGATTCAGACATTTTTCTACACCGAGATGTCCTACCTGTTCATGAATTGATCGAATCAAATTGTTTATCATTTCCGCCGGTATGGGAGTATGTAGTTTTGTTTTTGGAATTATATCTTCATTGACGAAGCTTTTAGCACTACCGGAATCAAAAAGACATGTTATGTTAAACCATGAGCTCCAAACTTTAGTTTTCTTTAAAGCGACACTTACCTCCTGATAGGCATCGAGCTGCAGAACGTTTCCATTATTCGCGTCATCTACATTCGGTGTCTCATTTTCGTTGCTCTGAACTGCGGCTGCTGTTGGTTGTCGTCTAACTAGGTCGGGACAGTTACGGATGACGTGAGATGTACTGCCGCATCGGAAGCAGGAACCCAAGGCTCGACGAGGTTTAGTACATTGTGATGAATGGTGTCCAAAATCTGAGCAGTTGTAACAACGAGGTGTTTCTGTTGGCGCCTGTATCGGGGCCACTAATCTCGGAACATTTGAGTAGTGGGCAGAAGGAATGCGGCGTTCTATATTTTGCGCATCAATAAATGTGTTTCACAGCGCTTAATGTTGTCGATCAGATCGTATATGTTGCTGTAGTCCTTTGTGACGAGACTATCGTAGAGAGGATCACGGGATAGTCCTCTAATGGCGTAAGTGATAATAGCATCGTCACTCACATTGCCTGACTTCCCCAACGCGTTAACCCGATACACGTAACTTGTATATGATTCGGCGGACTTTTTGTAAGCTGCGGCTGGTTGGCTGTGAATCACAGCGTCATTGCAGCGATCGGGAAACGCCTTTTTAATTTCAACAGCAAATTCGTCGAAAGTTTTAATCGTATGACGAAATCCATTATACCACTCATTGGCCGCGCCGGTTAAGCGGCTACCTGCATACAAAAGCGTCGTTCGATCTTGCCACTCGTACAGTTCGCTATTATAGCGGATTGTGTCAATCCATCGGTTGATACCGAGACCATCCGAAAATTCTGGTATCAGATGTTTAAGCTCGTCAGGGTGTACCAATCTGCCGCTTTCCACTTTCACTTGTCGCTGTTCCATTTCCTTGATTTTCTCACGTAGTGCAAATAGTTCCCATCGATGAGAATCGTTTTCAGCCAAGCTGCCATCTTTGGGAGGAACGATTTTCTCTTTCACCGAAATGGCGGCTGGTTCCTCGTGTTTTCTATTGTTCGTCACTACGGCGTCATCAATACGTGGGTTCTGGGAACTGGAGCTGTTTGACGATCGTTCCTCAATTTTCATCCCCGGTTCACATTGTTGGTACAAGTTGCGAAGATGTTGAATAGTTGCCGAGGGGGGCACTTCGATACCAGCAGCTTCCAAGGCACATAATAACTCATATTTTGTAGGCATTTTGTTGCGTAAAATGACTTCCTATCCCACTTCTGAGTTGTAAAGTTGCGGAATTTTTCGGAACGGAAAAGACGAAGAATCGGAAGGTGTGCGCTGTTCTGATTCTCGAGCACGAATGCCGTTTTATTCTGACGTTTACGCCTACGATGCTTAAATGTTAACGTATACCGCGACCAAGGTGTTTATGTTTTTTTGAGGTGTATTCACATACAATTTTCGGTTTCTACAAGTCGTTTAAGCTTAATCTGTGGCGCTTGGGAAGTACTATACATTTTTCATGTTCGATGTCGTGTTCTATAGCTGCAAGAGCGCCGGGTTACATTATGTGTCAAATTGCATATAAAATTTTATCAGCGCGTTCGACTTCATGAAGTGCAGACACGGGCCTTAGTTGTCTCTGTTGAAGTTCTGGTTCTGGTTGCTAGTGATTTCCATATAGAGTTTAATACATTAAGTGATTTGGGAAATGTTAATATGACTTTTTGGTCAGTATTACGAGAAAATCTGTGATTTTCGGTAGGATAAATGAAAAATCGGTAGTTTTAGGGGGCTCACCTGTGAATCGGTAGGCATATCGAAAATCGGTAGGAATACAGATAAATCGGTATTTCTGGTCACTCTGATCGGGAGAGATAATCGGTGATCGGTCTTCTGCATGATGCAAGAGATCCTACGGACCGCGATAAGGGTCAGACGTGCGTGCTACGCTTTTTAATTGTTAAAAAGTGAATTTCATGTGTGGCGTTTAAAATAAAGAGAATAAGTTTTAAACAATACAACAATTGGGACACTTGGAAGTTTGCGGTACAAACCTTCCTTGAGCTTGAAGATCTCTGGTGCGTGGTAAAGCCGACAAAGAATGGCGACAGGAGCTTCGTAGGCGTGGATGCAGTCAAGGATCGCAAGGCAATTGCAAAAATCATCCTGCTTCTTGATCCGTTAAATTATATGCACGTCAAGGAAGCAACGACAACAACAGAAATTTGGGCTATGTTGGAGAGAGCTTTTGAAGACTCTGGTTTTATTAGAAGAGTCGGACTGCTCCACAAGCTAATAAAAACGGATTTGTCGTCTTGCGAATCCATGTCCGAATACGTTAACCGCATATTTTCAACGTCGCATCAATGGTACTGTGGTATCGAATGGTACTGTGGTAGCGGCTAACGGCGGTAATATGAATATCACCGGAACGGGATCGTACAAAGCGAAGCCTTCGTGTAGTAACGATGAGATTCCTTTTTTTGATGTTCAAGTAGTACCAGACCTATCCGTGAATCTATTATCCGTCAACCAGATCGTCAGGAAAGGATACATTGTCGTTTTTAACAACGATGGATGCAAAGTGATTGACAAAGATGGCGATGTCGTAGCTACCGGCAGCCATGAAAACGACCTCTTCAAGCTTCAAGAATGCAAGCAAGATAAGAAAAATACTTTGGCGGTTTCAATTACAGGAAGTTTGGAGTTATGACATCAACGGATGGGACACCTAGACATCAACGGTGTACGCAGCCTCGCTAAAGGATTGGCAGATGGAGTCAATATCGACGAAGGAAGTATGGCCGACTGTAAGGTGTGTCCGATGGGCAAACAGAGTCACCACCCGTTCAGCAAAGAAGGATCGCGTGCTGCTGAGATATTAGATTTAGTTCATTCTGATATCTGCGGGCCAATGGAGGTTAAGCCACTAGGTGAAAACCGTTATTTTTGTTAGCAGAATCGCAATGAAGTAACGCAGCACACTTGAGGGGTAGAGTTCAGAACGCAGAGAGAGATTTTATTCAACATAGCAACTTACTTTATTCCCTACCTCCTGTCACTTAACATTATATTCATGCCAGGTAGCATCACGCCTGGCAGTGGTAAACCATTATTCCACAATTTTAGTGTCTTTATTGACGATAAATCCCGCCGGATGTGGTGTGCTTATTGTCAGAATCTGAGGTTGCAAAAGTTTTCCAGGATGTCCACGGGATGGCGGAATGGAATCCGGAAGAAAGCTTAAGGTGGTCCAAACTGATAACGGTAAAGAGTACGTAAATGCTACATTCAAAAAACATCTAAATAAGCACGGAATAGTTCATCAGAAATCCAATGCGTACACCCCGGAACATAACGGTATGACGGAACCAGCGAACAGATCGATCGTAGAACGTGCAAGGTGCATGCTTTACATGGCTAAGGTTGCAAAACATTTTTGGGTGGAAGCTGTGGCAATGGCTGTATATTTGGTGAATCGTTCCCAAACCAAAGGCAACGTAGTAGCTCTGGAGGAAGCCTGAACAGGAAAGAAACCCAACCTTTCCCATATAAGGATATTTGGAACACGTGCGATGGTCGTAGTACCAAAACTGTTATGTATGGTCCAACCTGCTGTTGGGAATTATTGCGCTACCTGGCCAACCGCCTTTTGACGTCTGTCAATTTCGGGCGCGCCTTCGGGTTAAGCTTCGCTTTTTACGCACTCCCGCTCTATCTTGAAAACAAACTTAACGTGAATAAAACTTGAACCGAATTATTAAACACAAAATACAACATTTTGGTGTCAGAAGTGGGATTCCTCGCAAAGTGAAACGGATTGAAAACACAATGGCTCAGCTTGATCACGAATCTATGACACAGCTTTCGACAATGATCGCCCAAGCGATAAAATCGGCAATAGGTACACCCAACGCGCAGGTGAATAGAGACGACGCTGCCCAACCAAAAGTGCCAACATTCTCGCACCCGGCTTTTCATGCGTCGGATGAATCAACAGTCGAAGACTATTTTAACAGACTGGAGTGGGCGCTAAAACTGAGCAATATCCCCACCGATAAATACGCGGACTATGCGCGCGTGCACATGGGAACAGAATTAAACAATGCTCTTAAATTTCTCGTCACCCCAAAGCGGCCAGAGGAAATTCCCTACGAAGAGCTTCAAAAACACTCGAGAACCACTTCGACCAGAAGAAGAACAAGTTTGTTGAGAGTGTCAAATTCCGTAACATTTTGCAACAAAGGGGCGAAATGATTTCACAATTTGTTCTACGACTCAAACAAGGGGCTGCCTACTGTGAGTATGACGATTTTCTCGACAGAATGTTGATTGAACAAATGCTCCACGGCATGGAAGCACGCGACATTTGTGACGAAATCATCGCAAAAAACCCCAGCACGTTTAAAGAAGCTTTTGATATCGCATTAACGCTCGAAGCCACACGGAATACAGTTCGTGATATCTCCACGGCGACACCGTCGGCGT
This sequence comes from Anopheles arabiensis, assembly GCF_016920715.1. Classification (NCBI taxonomy): domain Eukaryota; kingdom Metazoa; phylum Arthropoda; class Insecta; order Diptera; family Culicidae; genus Anopheles; species Anopheles arabiensis. Next base: position 63,338,325 of record NC_053517.1, on the reverse strand, counting down.
CAGCAGAAGCTACCAATAAGTTGGGTTATGAAAACCCACAGACTAAAAAGCAACAACCATTCCGTCGAGCAGAACCTCCTACCAAAACGTTCGCTTCACATTCCAGATGGACACACGAACAAAGCAACAACACTGCAGCTACGCCCTGCAACGGTTGTGGTGGGCCGCATCCAAGAAGCCTTTGCCGCTTTCGCAACGCCCTATGCCATACATGTAACAAAAAAGGTCACATTTCGCAGGTTTGCCGAGCAGGAAACACACCACGCGAACGATCGAACATTGATCAGGTTGCGGATTTCAACATCGATCCCGTACAATCCATTAATACGATACGCAACTCAGCTCCCGCCGCCAAATTGATGATCGATATAAAAATTGATGGAAAACGCACCAGCATGGAACTCGACACGGGAGCACCGTGTGGGATTATGGGGGAGACCACGTTACGGTCACTAAAAACAAACTATTCTTTTCTTCCTACAGATAGGCAGTTTACCAGCTACACCGGTCACCGCATCCATTGTCTGGGCCGATTGCCCGTAAACGTGTCTGTTGGCACGGTAACCCGTCGGTTAAACCTGTACATAGTAGCGGGACAAACAGACGCCCTCTTCGGTCGTGAGTGGATCGCCCAATTCGTTGATCAGATAGACCTTGGCAAAATGATAGCTCCAAACACACATGTCAACGCTGTTACTAGCTCGAAGCTCACGATAGAACACGAAACCCAGTTGAATTCGTTGCTCGACAGTTTCCGTTCCGTGTTTAGCGACGTTCCAGGTAAATTGACCGGACCACCAGCATCAGTGCATCTCAAACCTGATGCAACGCCAATTTTTGCTAAAGCCCGAGATGTGCCATTGGCGTTACGCGATAAGTACGCAGCAGAAATCGAAAAAAAACTCAAATCAGGGTTTTACGAAAAGGTGGAATTTTCCGAGTGGGCTTCGCCGACCCACGTTGTGGCTAAGAAAAATGGTAATATCCGAATTACTGGCAACTATAAGCCCACAGTAAACCCAAGAATGATTATTGACGAACATCCTATACCCAGAGTGGAAACCATTTTCAACCGTATGAAGGGAGCCACACTTTTCTGCCACTTAGACATAACCGATGCGTACACGCACTTGACAATCGATGAAGAGTTTCGTAAAATCCTCACCCTGAATACCACCACGCATGGACTCATACGTCCTACACGAGCTGTGTATGGCGCGGCAAATATCCCTGCTATTTGGCAGCGCCGAATGGAAACAGTACTACACGGCTTAACCAACGTAGTGAGTTTCTATGATGACATTATTGTTTTCGCTGTCGATTTCGAAGCACTGCTAGTAGCCCTCGATTCCACATTAAGTCGATTGGAACAGAGTGGTCTTAAACTAAATCGATCAAAATGCGTGTTTGCGGTACGATCCCTTGAGTGTTTGGGACACTGCATCGACCAAGAAGGTTTGCACAAGTCCTCAAAACATGTTGAAGCCATACGAGATGCACCAAGACCATCAACACCAGAAGAGTTGCAACTTTTTTTAGGCAAAGCAACCTATTATTCGGAACGAAAGTGCTGCGTGACATGTTACAAACAAGCAATTTTGAATGGTCACCAGAAGCAGACGAATCATACCAAGACGTGAAAGAAACATTAATATCACCACAGGTCCTCATGCAATACGACCCAACCTTACCGCTAATTCTAGCTACAGATGCGAGCAAAACCGGCTTAGGTGCAGTTCTTTCTCACCGTCTGAGTAACGGAATAGAACGTCCAATCGCCTACGCTAGCTGCAGTTTGTCATCAACCGAGCAACGCTATCCGGTCATTGATAAAGAAGCTTTGGCAATCGTGTGGGCCATTAAGAAATTCTTTCACTACTTGTACGCACGCAAGTTCATACTGATCACAGACCACAAACCGCTGACTCAAATTTTTCATCCGGAAAAATCATTACCAACCCTATGCATCAGTCGGATGGCGAATTATGCCGACTATTTGTCACACTTCAATTTTACAATTGAATACAGACCAACAAACCAAAATACCAATGCCGACTATTGTTCCCGTATCCCAAGTACATCTACGCTATCTGATGTGAATTGCCTTTCTCTTCATGAGGGAGGAAATGCCCAAGACGAGTTTGAGAGCTTTGTCTTGCACCAGATCCAACAGCTACCAGTACGAGCAGAACACATCGCGCACGAGACACGCAAAGATCCTAACCTCGGGAAAATCTTACAGGAGCTCGAAATGGGCCGAAGTCTTGCACACGCTGGATACAAAGCACCAGAAGCAAAGTATACATTGGTAGCTGGCTGCCTACTATTTGAACTCCGGGTGGTTATCCCAACAATCCTCCGCCCAGCGATCCTAAACGACCTACATACAGGGCACATTGGTATCGTAAAAATGAAATCGATGGCACGTTCCTATGTCTACTGGCCAGGAATAGATATGGGATAGATATATATAGGGATAGAAATCGTGTGTACAATGCGCACAACAAGCGACAGCACCACCGAAGTTCAGTAGTCACCATTGGGAGTACCCATCCAACCCGTGGGAGAGAATACACATCGACTACGCTGGACCCGTATCAGGAGCGATGTTATTGCTGGTGGTTGACGCGTACAGCAAGTGGGTCGAAGTAAAAATAACGCACTCCACAACATCTGCTGCCACCATTGATCTGCTAGATGGACTGTTTGCTACGTATGGTGCGCCAGTAACAGTAGTGTCGGATAATGGAACCCAATTTACATCCGCCGAGTTTAAATCGTTCCTTCAAAGAAGTGGTGTAAAATTCCATAAACTATCCGCACCGTACCACCCGGCGACGAATGGACAAGCTGAACGCTACGTCCAGACAGTGAAGCGTGCATTGAAAGCGATGGGAACATCAAGCCATAACCTACAGGCAAACCTCAATCTCTTCTTACAACAATATCGCAAAGCACCTCATAACGAAACAGGAGAATCACCAGCGAATCTGTTCCTGGGTCGAAACATCAGAACACGCTTAGATCTAGTTCGACCGCAAAACACACACGCTAGACTCACTGAAAAGCAACATATGGAATTCAAAGCAAATTATCGCTCTTTCTTGCCGGGACAACAAATCTATTGCTTATCTGGTAACTCGCAAATGGATAAGTGGATACCAGTAACGGTGCATGCTCGCTTAGTAGACCTACATTACGATGTTTTATATCAAGGAAAACATCTGAAGCGACATGTAGACCAGATCAGATCTTTCCTGAGCAACAATCAGTCCACCAAAGTAACGAACGAACCGGAGACAACCCGAGCAGGTAGAGAAAATCAACACAGGCACTACTACGGCAACACCCAAACGACACAACTACGACACAGCGGAGAAGATTCCCCAGACATGTCCTCCGATGGAACCGAGTCATCCAGTACAGAGTACGCAACACCGATTAGCAGCCCCGAACCAATTGCTAGAAACACTCCACCAGTACTACGTCGCAGCGACAGGGCACGCCGCCCACCTCTGAGATACTCGCCGTAGTGCCTCTTTAAGAAGGGAGGAAATGTTATGTATGGTCCAACCTGCTGTTGGGAATTATTGCGCTACCTGGCCAACCGCCTTTTGACGTCTGTCAATTTCGGGCGCGCCTTCGGGTTAAGCTTCGCTTTTTACGCACTCCCGCTCTATCTTGAAAACAAGCTTAACGTGAATAAAACTTGAAACGAATTATTAAACACAAAATACAACAAAACAATATCGAAAAAAATGGGAACCGAAGTCAGAAGAGTGCATTTTCACCGGATCATTTGCATTTGCATCAGAAGAGATGCATTTTCATTTTTGCTATAACATAGCACATAGCACGAACATAGCAAATAGTTTTTTTTTTAAATTCTAATCCGGCGCTACAACCGCTTTGCGGTCTTGGCCTGCCTCAGGAGTATCCGAAACCGCTCACGGTCTCGCGCCTTCGACTGCCAGTCCGTTATCCCGGCCTTAATGGCGGACGCCTCCACACCATCTTGCCACCTCAATTTGGGCCTACCACTCCTTCTCTGTCCTTGTGGACGGCCTAAAAAGACTTTACGGGCTGGATCGTCCGTTTTCATGCGTACAACATGGCCAGCCCACCGGAGCCTGGCGAGCTTAATACGCTGTACGACAGTGAGGTCGCCGTACATCTCGTATAGCTCGTCATTATATCGGCTCCTCCATTGTCCTTCCACACATACGGGGCCAAGTATCCTTCTGAGCATCTTCCTCTCGAACGCGGCTAAGAGGGCTTCGTCAGATTTGGACAGTGTCCATGTCTCAGAGGCGTATGTGAGTACTGGTACTATATAGGTACTATATAGTCCCAGCTTCGTCCGTCGCGACAGGTTCATTGAGGTGAACTGCTTTTTCAGGCTGTAGAATGACCGGTTGGCAGCCAGCATCCTTGCGCGGAACTCAACTTCCATACTGTTGTCGTTGCTGACCTTTGACCCAAGATAGATGAATTCTGGGACGACTTCAAAAGTGCGTTCACCTATCTGTACATCACGCCTACGTAGATTCGGATTATTTATTGGTAGGTCCGCTGATGTTGCCACCATCAGTTTGGTCTTTGCCTCGTTTATCTGCAATCCGAGGTTCTCTGCCGCCTGCTCGATCCCTTGGTAGGCTTCTGCTACATAGGAGAGCCGCAGACCAATGATGTCTATATCATCAGCGTATGCCAGGATCTGGGTTGACTTATAGAAGATGGTTCCCGTAGTCTCCACCCTCGGGTCGCGGATGGCCCTCTCTAGCGCCAAGTTGAATAGGAGACAGGCTAGCCCGTCCCCCTGGTGCAGACCCTTGGTGGTAGCAAATGGTCCTGAGATTTTTCCATCCACCCTCACCTGGCATGTGACGTTGGTCATAGTCATTCTAACTAGCCTTATCAGTATGGCCGGGATTCCAAATGAGCTCATGGCGTCGTACAGTTTAACCCTGGCTATGCTATCGTATGCAGCTTTGAAGTCTATGAAGAGATGGTATGTGTCGTTTCTGTATTCAGCCATCTTCTCCAAGATCTGCCGCATGGTGAAGTTCTGATCAGTGGTTGATTTTCCGTTTCGGAATCCTCTTTGATAGTTTCCTACTATCTCTTCGACGTGCGGGACAAGGCGATCCTGAAGGATCAGGGAGAATATTTTATAGGCGGTATTCAACACCGTAATACCCCTGTAGTTGTTGCAGTCCAACCAGTCTCCCTTCTTGTATATGGGGTAGATGATGCCGAGATTCCAATCACAAGGCATCGATTCGCTATCCCGCACCTCAGTAACTATTTGATGAATTTTGTTTTCTAGTCGTGCACCTCCAAATAACAAAATGCACAGAAATTAGAGAATCATAACAAAAGCGCTACTTTGCATGACATTGCCACAAACATTTAAAGAAAAATAATATGCCACACGTAGAAATAATTATAAATTGGTACGATACTTCCTGCGTCACGCGTTGCAGTTTGTTTTGACAAACAAATCCATTTCAGATCAATTTGGTAGCAATGTCTCGAGTCAACGAAAGAAGTCTCTAACAAGCTTGTATAATACCGATTTCGTTTCAGTTCGTGTAGCGCGATTTTGTTTGACACATTTCCGTTTGAATCAGATAATCAACACTATAATCTGCTACTGCATTTACACACGACGGATAGAACGCAAATTCCGCCATAACCATAGCACCTTGTGGAATTTTGCAAGGCGCGATCGGAAATCGTCAAGTCTCCCTAGTACAATATCGTAAAAAGAGTTTGGGGCAGAAACCTGACGAAATACGTGATATTTTTGCCACGCGCTTTGCTGACACCTTCTCGGCCGACGTAATTGATCCAGTACTTATCAACTCAGCTCTTCAACATGTACCATCATGTGCCATCCAACCATGTTCTCCATCCATTAATATCAAAACAGTACTTAAAGCTATTGGTTTGATATAGTCTTCCCTACCCTCAGGTGCAGATGGCAACGATTCTGAAACGTTGCGCTTCACAATTTGCTGCTATTCTGTGCAAAATTTGCAACACCGGAGATATTCTGTTCTCTGCAGTGAATAATTACAAAAAATCCCTTCTGAATGTAATTACATGCAACTCGTAATTACATGCACCAACGGGTCAGAGTCGCTTATGCTTTCTCGCACCTACTGATCTTTCGGGTCGACCCGAACTTGCTGCACCCTCGGGTCAAACTGAACCTCGTGGCCCGACCCGACCCGAACTCGCAGCACCCATGGGTCGGAGTCGCTTATGCTTCCTCGCACCTACTGATCTTGCGGGTCGACCCGAACTCGTTGCACCCGCGGGTCGGATTTGATTCCGACTCCGACCTAGCGCACCCGCTGCACCCACGGGTCGGAATCGATTCCGGCTGGCTCGCACCCGACTCCGGGTCTGGTCGTCAAATGAATCGCATGACCCAACACTACTAGGTACTAGTGATGCGCGTTCCGAACCTGCCAGGTGCGATCCGTTCCATCATGCAAGCATCCGGACCGCGATCCTTATTTTTAACCCAAGCAGGTTAAAACTGAACCTGTTGCTCCCACCGTTCTTTGCGATCCGACCTGAACCGACTGTTATCAACGTTCTTATCGATCCGATTGTGATTGGTGGAAAGCTAATCGCCAAAATTTAAAGAGACAATCCTGCACTAGCGGTAAGCGCAATGAATGAAATGTCTCTCTTCTGCCATATAGATGTTATCAGTATAGGTGCGTTATTTGGTCTGGATTGTGGTAGTCAATGAATTGCTATGTGTTGGATGCTGAGCTGCTTCGTTTCGCATGCATTTCCAATGAACTCGTTTGAATTTTTACCTGAGATCTTCTTTGTGCAACTAAATATTTAGGGTGCATGACACTTTTAGCCTTCTGCAATAATTTCTTTAACGCCGTTTATCGCCCCGTGAAACAGCGCTATTCTTATAGACAATTAAAGTGCACTACAGGACTCTTTCACAACGGTAGTCGACCGTAAAGTATAATGTCAACCCTGCAGAAACAACTTAACAGTCTATGTATTTCATATAAACCAAAGTTATTCGATGCTATCTGCTTCTAATAAGAAATATTAGTTCAATCAGTGTAGTGTAATTTAATCCATACGAAATTTAAAAACCCGATTAAACTTGTAAGCTTTTTGATTTTGCATCAAAATTTCATTTGTGTTGCAACAGATTTCTGATTTACTTCTTTAGTTAGAAGTATAAAAAGGAATAATGATTAATTTTAGTAAAAACAAAAACAACAATATTCCTTAACCTTTTAATGAAAAAGGAATTGTATAGCGGGCTACTTAAGTTAAGCGTTTATATTTTAGTAGAAGAATAGTTTTACACATTCAGTAAACTATTATTTCGCTTTGTTTTCATTGAAACTGTGTGATTACTGCACCAAAATTATAATACACAATATTCAAAGGATACTTTCAAGTTAACCATATATAAAGTGAGCAACTGAAAAAAGCGTAACCATGGCAGGTCATCCTGCGTTCCCTTGAACCTGCGTTCCGCGTTCCGTTCTTTTTCTCCAGATTGGCAGGTTCGTTCCGTTCCTCAATTTTCGGAACTATTCTCATCACTACTAGGTACCCAACAGAAAGCTACTTTAGATGTTTCGAGTAGTTCTTCTATGCGCTGTATGTGTGGGCAGTGGCGGATTAAGGGTATCGGGGGCCCTAGGCGGAAAGACGAGTTGAGGCCCCCTGTAAATGGTAAATGTTGTTAAGCCGCGGGGGTAGCGGCACTTGCCGTGGGGAGATGGAACAGTAACTTGAAATGCCGTCGGGGGCCCCTTCGATCCTCAGTCACAAGCTTTAAAATTTTTGCTGACGGGGGGGGGGGGGGGGAGGGTGCAAATGATTCGCCACCCTCGGGGCCCCGACGGCCATCCTTCCGGGGGCCCTTGTCGCTAGTACTCTGTCCATACGGCATACTATAGAATGGCGATCAACGGGGCCCCTTAATCGGCGGGGCCCCAGGCGACCGCCTAGTTCGCCTACCGTTAAATCCCGCACTGTGTGTGGGTCGTGTGATGCTTCTGCTTCTAATGATCAAAGTACGCTGGCACTATCTGTGAAAATCACATTGGGTTTTTCAGTGCTGAGATCTTCCATAGCTATGAGCAGTGTTGTTAGCGGTGACCGCGCGGCTACATGAGGTGAAATATACAGCGAAATGAACTATTTGACAGGCGAAATATCTGACGGATAAAGCATCACAGCAACCAGCTGATGTGCAATGTAAACAAATAACGTGCACAAAACCGTAATTAAATCCATTAAATAGCTTCAATATTGAGTACTTCGTTAATTTTCAGTCAACAGTTAATAATTTCTTCCAATTAGGGAATGTTCTGCTTGAGAAGATATTATTTTAAATAGAATTTCGAAAGCGGATGTTGTGTCTCCCCCAACCCTTTAGCTATACCTGTCAGATATTTCACCTGTCAAATAGTTCATTTCGCTGTATATTTCACCTCATGTAGCCGCGCGGTGACGTTCTTTGACATGAAATTGCCTACTTTGACACGATTTGAGCTTTACATTCAGTTTTCACTCTTCTCCATTCTACAGTCATGTTAAAAAATGTCGTTTGATTCGACGACATTTTTTGGCGACATTCATTTGACTTTCATTTTGGAGTGCACTACATCGCCTTCTCCTTCGTAACATTTTTTCTTTTAAATTCGTGTACACCAGCAAGAAGACACTGATTTTTGCACTGGCCAAGTTAAAATATTTAATTTTTCAGTCAGTTACGATCGGTAAAGGCAGGCAGTTCTGGATTCACTAGATGAATGTCAATTGACATTCAAACTACATTTTTTTACAGTCATGTCATCGCAAAGACACTGACGATAACTAAAGAAAAGAATGTCGTTCTACAACAGTCGTGTCATGGCAACAGTGAATGTGATTTACAAAAAATGATTTTGACCAGTAGCCTACTGGGAACGTCAAAAAAAATGTCAACAGTTTACAACACTGGCTATGAGTATTGCTATAGCTTCTGCAGAGAAGATGCTAGTATGGTTAGGTAATTTTATGGCACAATTACTGGTAGTTGATGTTATACCACAACCGGCATCGTCATCTTTAACGGATCCGTCTGTACAGGCGTACCCCGAGTTACGACCCTCTCGAGTTACGACGATTCGCAGATACGACGATTTTGATTTTGACAGTTAAAAGTTGTTATTGAGACGAAATTGATACATATTTTTGAATTTCTGTGCAGATAACCGATACAAACATATTTCCTCAGATTCCACAACTCCCCCATCTTGAATATCTATATTGTGTAAACGGCTTTTGGAGAAAAAATAATACAGTATCGTATATTGTTTTAAATAAAATATACGATTTCATAGATTCCGACTCTTCAATTTCAGTTATAATCTTTATATTCACAGATATTCGACATACGACTATTTCGACTTACGCCTTGCTTTGGGACATTTTTTCGGTCCCAAATACAGTCGTATCTCGGGGGACACCTGTATATATATGGTGATAAATTGAATATATTGTGTTGATCAGTGCATTGAAATGTTGTTGAACTATTGTTCTGTTGGGTTCTTGCTTGTGTAGATTTTCCATATTCCAATCAATTATTGGTTGTGGTTGGTACCATGGTCGAGACCCGTGACGAGGTTGTTTAATGACGTTTGGAAGATGATAGTTTGTAAGGTTTAAATATTCTTCATGTGCTCTGCTAATAAAGCTGAACATTGGCATATTTTTCTCCTGTAGTCTTGCTGTCATGTTTAGTGTTGTTAGGTGATCGAATGGAAGCTGTCCGCTTTCGCATATCATCGATTCAATCGGACTTGATTTAAAAGCTCCGGTAGCATATCTCAGAGCTGTATGCTATATTGGTCCTAAAGCTTTGATAAAACGTGACTTATGTAAGGATGCAAGTTCAATGCCATAGAATATTTTTGGAAGAAGCCAGGATTTGATGATTTTAAGCATGGTGGAACGGGAAGGGTGGGAAGAGCTACAGGAAATCATGCGGAGTAAGTTAAGTTTATTTTTACATTATTTTTTGACATTTGAGCAATGTTTTGCAAAAGTTAGACAGTTATCAATTGTTATACCCAAAATTCTGGCTGAATTAACGAATGGAATTTTCGTTTTGTTTATCTGTATCGGAGTTTTTGGAATTTTTGTCCAATTGCTGTTTGATGGATGTGAAATGTGTAGTACGTGGCACTTGTTTAGATTAAGATCATCTCCGAAACGTTTTGTCCACTGGTTGAGTGGCGTATATGAATATTTGAGTATGTTTGGGAATACAGCGGAGTATGGATTCTATGCTAACCAGAAAAAGCGTCGGCGAGAGGATGGCACCTTGTGGTACATCGTTTTCCATCAACTTGAAATTTGAGACTGTACTTCCAACCCTAGTTTGGAAGAACCTATCAGGAAGTCCTGGATGAATGCTGTGAGGCGCCCCCCAAAACCCCATTTTTGAGCTGTTGAAGAATAGACCATCTCCAAGTGCGATCAAACGCTTTGGATAGATCAATAACTGCACAGTTTGTCACTTGTTTTTTATCTTGAGCTGCGATCAGAAAACCTTCCAGTGCAGCGAAGTATGTTTCAGTACCTCTGCCAGTCCTGAAAGCGTGCTGGTCTATACTCAAGAGTTTTCTTGATTCCAACTCATGCATCAAACGCCTGTTTATCATTTGCTCAAGGACTTTACTGTTGCAGTTTAGTAATGAGATAGGTCGATAGCTGTCTTGGTCGGTTGGATCCTTTCCTGGTTTCAGTATAGGAATGGTGATGCTCAATTTCCAGCCTTTTTCCAGGTATTTTACCCTCATCTCATATTCTATTGAACAAGTGGAGGACTGTTTTTTTACATGTGTATGGGAGGTTTTGCAAAAAAGGGTATGGTATATTGTCCGGGCCTACAGATTTTCCTGAGCATCTCTTTAGAATCCATTCCAGTTCAGGCATTGAGAAGTCTCGATTGTATTGGAGATGATTAAAGTTTAGGAAAGCTATCAGTTTGGCTTTGGAGGTATTTTTGATGAGAGAGAAAAGTTGGGGAATAATTAGATGATGCAGAGCTTTCATAAAAGTGATTTGATAAAGTTTGCGCAACATCTTCAGGATTAGTAAGGAAAGAGGAATTTTGTTGCAGTATAATGGAGCAGGGTGAAAGCTTTAGCTTGCCACATAGAGCCGAGATGTTACTCCACATTTTCCGGCTGTCTGTATGAAAGTTAATTTCGTCCAAAAAGGTATCCCAGCTGTACTTTTTTGCCTTCCGTATCCCTTCTTTAGCTATTCTGTTTGCTTCGCGGTATTCTTCCGCTTGAATAGGAGTACTTAAGGTGCCTTTGATTTTGCTGCTTTTATGTAGAGCATGAAGTAGTTTCCTCCTTTTCTTTATTAAAGAAACTACAGTTTTGTTCCACCATGGAGCATTTCGTTTGCTTGGCTTTCCTTTTGTTTTAGGGATACTATGGTGGGCAGCTGTTAGGATGAACTGCTGTAGTTGTTCTGTATTTGGTGTGTATCCTTGAGGGATTAGTTGGGTAAGCTTCATCTGGAGTAGATCCCAGTCAGCTTCCTCTAATTTCCATCTAGTTTTTGTTGGTGGATTATGCACATGCATATCGGAATAAATTAGGAGTGGAAAATGATCGCTTCCGTGGCCATCCGGAACTATTTCCAGGTTAGAATTAGAGAGCATAGAGCAAGGCATAACACAGTGGTCCAAGGTGTTTCCAGTTCCTCTGATAGGGCATAATCTTGTTATTTTTTAGTTTGGTATAGGAGTGATATTGTGATGGTAGAACACTTCTTGTAAAATATTGCCTCTGTTCGAGTTGGATTTATTGCCCCATGAATAGTGGCTTGCGTTGAGATCTCCTCGTAGTATTACTGGAGAAGAGAGTTGTGAGCGTAGTCCTATTATATCTTTTAAAATGTTTGCGTTGTAAAACCTCGAGTTTTACCAATTTTGAATCAAACGTTGAACGTATCACAAAGGCACAAAATCGGAAGGCAGAAGAATAAACAGAAGGCTGAAGGTGTTGTCAGTACAACGATCCGTAAACGAATGATCTTTATTTTGACATTCAGATTATCGCACAGTTGTCACGGTGATGGTCATATTCTCATCCGGCATATTGGGCACTATGGTCTTATCAGGGGTCAAATCTCCAGGATATTACAGCTCGGCTATCCTGACAAACAAATTGACCTCAATTTGAGCGGCTTTACTGTAGAAATCTTCAATACTTATTGAACAGAGCTGGCATGAGAATAACTCACATACTTTCAATCACAACTGCTTTTCTGACCAACATCTCCTCCGGAAGTCTTGCTGAAGTTTACGGAAGTTACAGCCAAGCATGAGGACGATGCTGATATCGAAAGGTGTTGATCCGGAATGATGTCGTCATGTGATGCGTGCGGTTGAATCAATCTCATAGTGGGTGTAAGTACTGCTGCCGCTGATCGGCATCTCCTCCTGAAGTCTTGCTGACGTTTACAGAAGTTACAGCCAAGCATAAGGACAATGTCGATCAGGATGAACCTGAATACTGAACGACACCACGATGATTGTTGTTCAACAGCTCAGTAGGCTACAACCGATGCCACAGCACTCGAACATGACGCGGCGGTAGAGGGTGGTAGCGGGGTCAATCCATAAAGTGGCGGAAGGCAATACACACGATGAATCGGAGGCGATGACAACACGGCGTGCGGTGCACATGCAATAACAGAAGTGATGCGCGAAGCTTTTCCAGTATTCCAAGTATGAGCGATGATAAAAGAATAGCCAGCGGCCATATTCATACTAAATGGCGGTGTCGTCATTGTCGTGCAAGATGAACAAGATGGCGGCCACACTAAATGCAAGTGCTAGATGGCTGGTGTCTTTAGGATTGCAGGGATCGATATCGTTGTGGCTGGTGAATCTGGCGTAATCTGGTCTAGCCATGAGGCAAATCGTTGCCTAAACATCGAATTGGCTGCCTATACCGGCAAGCACACACAGAAGCTTGTTTTTGCGCATTGCAATGGCAGATGGTAGCGTCATCTCACACACAAACAAACAAACTCTTCGATACACAATCTTGTGCCGTGCTGGATTGGACAGCAAAGCAGGTGCAGGCGATAAGACGAATCCCACTTCTGAGATGTAAAACCTCGAGTTTTACCAATTTTGAATCAAACGTTGAACGTATCACAAAGGCACAAAATCGGAAGGCAGAAGAATAAACAGAAGGCTGAAGGTGTTGTCAGTACAACGATCCGTAAACGAATGATCTTTATTTTGACATTCAGATTATCGCACAGTTGTCACGGTGATGGTCATATTCTCATCCGGCATATTGGGCACTATGGTCTTATCAGGGGTCAAATCTCCAGGATATTACAGCGTCATTTATATTTTTGAAAGGAATGTATAGGGAAACTATAGAGCATTCAATGGGAGCTTTGATTTTAATGCCTACTGCTGGAAATTATGAGCTGATTTGTAAATATGCTGATGGATTTTTTTTTATGCCAATGAGTGAGCTATTTAGATTGTCATTAGTAGTTGTACTAGGGTACCATGTGTAGTTTATAAACGGACAGGTATTTAGAGGAATATTTTTTTTAGTTTCTTGGAGAGTAATAATTAACGGGTTGTGTTATATCTGAGCTATACTGGCAGCACTGGAGCTGTCAAACGCTATTCCCCATTGTTGCCCGACCTCTCCGCCGCACCGACCAGCCGCGAAGGTAGCTGGTGCCTGGGTCCGCCGTGGAGACGAGCAGCAATTCGAACTAAGCCCCGCTTCACTAACACCGCCAGGAACTCCGCCTTCGAGATCCCTTTGGCAAAAGTTCGCGCCTCACAGCGACTGCCTTCCAGCTAGTTTCCCCAGGCTTTCGGGGGGCTATGCAGATGGAAGGGGAACCTTTACCGCAGAAACTCTCAAGAGGAGAAGCTCAAGGAGTAGAGAGTGAGCGAGCAGAGATCGGATTCGACTTCGCCTTTCTGCCTACTGGTGTCCGCCGAGGATTACCACTGGAGGGGTCCAATAGCGGATCAATAAGCTTTCGAAGATTATATCGTTTCGGGAGTGAAATAATATATTGCGTTTCGTTTCTCTTGCTTAGCTCATTTTGTTTATTTTCAGTTAGGAAAGGGATGATTTTACAGCGTGTTTTTCTAGCGATGGATAACATCCTTTTCTAGGAAAAATATTCTTCCTTAGGTGAGGCGAAAAATATATTAGGATCGAACGCGATCCTCTACTACCGCGCCCTGGACACCTATCTCTAACGCTTAATTATGTTTCTAATTCTGTGTAGTGTATACTAGGTTTTTATTAGGAAATTCCTGGCCTTAGTCGAAAAATGTCCTGATGAGGACGAAGGGAAAATATTTATTCGAGGATCGAACGCGATCCTTTTTAATAGTGTACCGCATTCCTGCCGCATGCACTACCTAGTACGCTCGGATACTAGGCGCTTAGAACCATAGAGGATGCTCTATTCTAATTTACTTATCTGCCTATCGTACGCGCTACTACCACCATCACATACACAGCGCGTTCGCTCGCTTGTGCTCGCATCTGATAAGCCTGAGCGACACCCATACACTCCGTGGTATGAACAACTATCTTCTATACACACCGTGGTATGAATAGCTAGATTCTATATACACTGCGATCGCTTCCGCTACCGGAATACGACACTTGAAGAAGAGAAGCCGTTAATGTTTAATGTTTAGATAGAGATAAAACAGTTCCGTTGTACAATTTACTTAATTACGGTTCCGCCCCATCTACAACAGGTTGTTTTTGTTTATTAATATAGCAAGCTCGTTTAGATTTGTGATAAGACTCCTTATATTCCATGAGAGAATTGTTAGAATTTCTATGATATGCGAAGAGGAAGAGAGGGGTGAATTGTTTTTGTTGGCTTTAATAAAAAGGTCGTAGAGATATAAAACGGCGGTTATGTTCTTTTTCATGGCAAAACTTAAGATGAATCCATATTGCATTCCGGTAGCAAGCGTGAGGGCGGTTTAGGAGGGACGGCATGCGTAGGAGTGGTAGTGTGGAGATTTGGTGGTGGAGTTGTAGATTGGAGATGTATTTTAGAGGGAAGTGCTTCTTCTTCTTCTGAGCTCTTTTTTTGTTGATGCGTTGTCGTTTGCGTTTAGATGATGAAGCTGATTCAGTTTCTTTATCTGTTGTGGTGGTGTCAGTGTCATTGGTTTCTTCTTGATTTTGAGTTTGTGGCTGTTTATTGTCGGCTTTGTTTAATTTTTTTTTGACATTCCTTCCATTTGTAATCTCATACTGTTTAGTTCGTTGGTAAGTTCAATGATGGTGCGAGACAGGTTTTCGATAATTATGTCTTTATCGTCACTATTGTTGTTCGTGCAGGCTGGTGCAAAATTTAATCTATTTTGAACTGAGCTTGTTGTTTGACAAGCTATACGTGCCTCTTTGTGGGTGAGATCATTGTCTACTCGATACTTGATTATTCTTCTTTCATGTAGACTGGGCAGCTCTTATTGTATGCATTGTGTGTTCCGTGTGTTACAGTTTGGGCATTTCGCTTGTTTATTACTTTCACCGTGTTCAGGTTCACCACAATTTTTGCATATTTGGTTTGTGTTGCACCGGGTTTTTTGTGTGCCCGTAGCGATAGCACTAGTGGCACATCATTGGGCGTGGGTAATAAGCTCTTGTTCTTACTTGAAAGGCACCCAGACGAATAAATTCCGGGATTTTTAGAGCTTCGATTGCCAGAAGAAAAGAGTTTATTTATTTATTTATTTATTTATTTATTTATTTATTTATTTATTTATTTATTTATTTATTTATTTATTTATTTATTTATTTATTTATTAACGTTATCGGGCAATAGGCCTAAATAACAGATACAAATTCTTAATTAGTAAACAACTTAAACATAAATAACACTAGCCCTTTACAACTAACGAAGGTGAGAAACAGGGTTATGAAAATCTGCAGATGATTCAAGTCTATTGTAGCTGACACACATTTTAATTAAAGGATCGTTAGCGCCAAATGAAGAAGATCGAAATGGGATCCTGATTAAAGACCTGCTTCTAAGATCCCTAGTAGGTGCAGAACAACTGATCAGATTTAAAATTTCAGGTGCATCAATAAGCCCATTTAATAATTTATGCATGAAAATACATTGAGCATTCTTTCTCCTGTGTTCTAAAGTTTCGAGACCAAATAACTGACACCTGACATGGTACGGGGGGCGTGGCATTTGGTTTGACCAAGGAAGACGATAAAACATAGCGCGTGTCGCCTTTTTCTGAACTTTTTCTATCATGTCTATATAGGTCTCTTGGTTTGGACACCAAACAACGCAAGCAAATTCTAGTATAGGACGGACTAGGGCACAGTATAACGATTTAAGACAGAAAGGATCTTTAAAGTCGGAAGAAGCACGTAGAATAAAACCTAACATATTTAATGCTTTTGAGATGATTGTGTGGAAATGGCACGATAATATAAGTTTACTGTCTAACATTATTCCTAAATCACGAACTACAGATCAATAAGATTGATGGAAAAGAATTAGAATATTAGTTCAAGCTTTTTATTTCACACTTCACGTAGTTAGGTTAATGAGTCGAATGCATAATACAAAGAAAAAGTTAGAAAGAGACAGAACGTGACGCTACGAAAAGCGCGGACACACACTTCTGTCAGTTTGAAGTCCGGTTGGTTGCAGGTTTATGGAGTCGGGTTAAAGGATCGAAATGTAGGATATTGTCAATCCTAACACCCCCGCTCAATATCCGGAAGATGCCAACCCCAGTTTGGCTCGATGCTTCTGGAACACACCGGATGACAAGCCCTTGGTCATCATATCTGCAACTTGTTCACCGGTCGGGACATAACGAACAGCAACACGCCCCCGCTGAATCTCTTCACGGATGAATCGATGTCGAACATAGACATGCTTCAAGCGCGCTATATCTCGCTCCTCCTCGACAACCCTTATCGTCGACTGGTTGTCTTCGTAGTAGACCACCGGACCCTCCGGTTCCATGGAAAGCTCCTTCAGTAAACGAACCAGCCAAACTCCATGGCAAACAGCGGTGCTCAAGGCCACGAGCTCCGCTTCCGTCGAAGACAACGATATGGTGGACTGCTTCTTAGTCAACCAACTGACGGCACCGCCGCATACTCGGAAGACGTATCCAGTGATAGAGCGTCTATCCACCAGATCGTTCGCCCAATCTGCATCGGCAAATGCTTCCAGTACTGGTACCGGATCCTTCGCTGAAAACGCCAAAGCCAAATCCAGCGTTCCTTTAATGTACCGCAGTATCCGTTTGGCATGTGTCCAATGCAGTTCCGTTGGACAGCTTTGAAACTGACTCATGTAGTTTACCGCGGCACATAGGTCAGGTCTTGAAGTTAGAGTTACGTACGTGAGACAGCCAACCAACTCTCGGTAAGGTTTCTCAGTACGCTCAGCTTCTTCTCCTCTTTTTAAGTGCAGGCGACACTCCATCGGTGTAGATGCTGGTTTGCACTCAAGCATGTTGAAGCGACGAAGCAGGTTCTCTAGAAATCCCCTCTGGCTGATGCGAAGGATTCTCTCTTTAATGTCTCGGTCAATTCTCATACCGAGAAATGTGCGTACCTTTCCGATGTCCGTCATTTCGAATTCCTTCGAAAAACATTTCTTGACGGCTTCTATTTGCTTCAGCTGACGACCGACAACAAGTAAGTCGTCCACGTACAGAACTAGGATAACCTGGCTGCTTTTGGAACCCTTCACATAAAGACACGGATCACTCAAGCTTCTGGTAAATCCTAGACGCTGTACGAAACTATGGAATCTTGTATTCCAAGCTCGCGATGCCTGCTTGAGACCATACAAAGAACGGTTAAGACGACATACAAGATTCTTACCTATCTCGAATCCTTCTGGTGGAATCATAAAGATCTCCTCTTCCAGTTGCCCATTCAGGAAGGCCGTCTTGACGTCCATCTGATGAATTATCATCATTTGGTCATTAGCGATACTCAATACTGTTCGCACAGTATCAAGACGCGCAACTGGCGAATAGGTTTCGCCATAGTCAAAACCTGCTTTCTGGCTGAATCCACGTGCCACAAGTCTCGCCTTGTAACGCTGCTCACCATTTGCCTCATTTTGCTTTATTTTGAAAAGCCATTTGCATGTGATAGGTACACGCCCTTTAGGAAGTTTCACTACTGTCCACGATTCATTTCGCTCTAGAGAATCCACTTCTTCGCGAATAGCTGTTTCCCATAGATTCCAATCAGGACGTTTCCTCATCTCAACCAGCGAGCTCGGAAGATTATCCACAAATGCAGTTGCATTCATGGCATAACCAGTATATCCCATGTCATACTCCGCTTGCCAGCTGGGATGCTTTCGGTCTCGTTCCGATTTCCGAACTTCGACCATTTCGTCTTCAGCTTCATCTGAACCCTCTCCAGGATCAATTCTGTCTGCACAGCTGTCGAAGGTCTCATCCTCATCCGCATCGTTTGTCTCTGCATCATGTACAACGCCTGATGCCTCCGAGACGCCGCCTGAATCATCGGGAACATCCTTGTCGTTACTTCTTGTCTCGGACTCACTTTCGGATTCGTATCGCACTCTACGAATCGGGAACATATCGGGACTGCAGCTAGGCTTCGGACTATCTTCCGAAATAGTTGTTGTTTCACCTTCTAGGAAGACCACATCTCGAGCTACGACGATCTCCTTGCGATTAGGGTTCCATACTCGATAACCATTACGAGCATACCCTACAAAAACCCCTTTCCAGGATTTTGCGTCTAGCTTCTTCCTTCGCTCCTTTGGAATGTGGACAAACACAGTTGATCCAAAAGCTCGCAAGCTTCGGACATTTGGTTTTCTTCCTCCCACATTTCAAACGGTGTCTTACGCTGATCAAGCGCACTGGCAGGACTGCGGTTGGTCAAAAAC
The DNA here is from genome assembly GCF_016920715.1 of Anopheles arabiensis. Classification (NCBI taxonomy): domain Eukaryota; kingdom Metazoa; phylum Arthropoda; class Insecta; order Diptera; family Culicidae; genus Anopheles; species Anopheles arabiensis. Next base: position 63,319,314 of record NC_053517.1, on the reverse strand, counting down.
GCTGCCGTCTCTATGGCAACTCCCCAAAATACTTTGCTGATGCTGCGGTCCTCTAACATGGATCGAACTTTCTCGACGAGAGTTCTGTTCATGCGCTCGCTCACGCCGTTTTGTTCAGGAGTGTAGGGAACTGTCCACTCGATCTGGATTCCTTTTCGCTCGCAAAAAATACCTAAATTCGCGACTGATGTATTCTCCTCCATTGTCACAACGCAGGCGAGAAATACATGAACCAAACTTTGCGTTTACCAGCGCTTCATACTTACGGAAGTTGTCGAATACTTCTTCCTTTGACCGCATCAGAAACACCATCGTAAACCGACTCCAGTCGTCGACAAAAGTAACAAAATACTTTTCGCCTTCTAGCCCTTCTGGCGTAACCGGGCCACATACGTCCGAATGAATCAATTCGAGCACTCGCGACGATTGTCGACCCTCGCGCGCGGAAAAGGGTTTACGCGTTTGTTTCCCGATGAGACACGGCTCACACACGAAATCGCCACCCGATTGTGAAACTTTTGCATTTAATCCGCAAACCATGTCATTTCCGATTAACACCTGAAGATTTTTCGCACTGAGATGTCCATATCTACGATGCCACAATTCGAGATTCTTTGGCACTCGTCCACACGAATATAACGCTGTACACGACGCTTCGTTAAGATGGAAATCTATCACGTATAGTTTCCCGCGACGCATCCCGATTGCTATAACCTCAGAATTTCGCTCGATCTTAACAACACCATCTGCGAAAACAACCTTCAAACTGGCCATCTCCATTTTCCGAACGGATAACAGATTTACCTGCGCTTCCGGAATGAACAACACATTCTTTAACCTGATCGGAAACGACTCGCCATTCACTTCACTTAGCACACGAATATCACCACATTCCTTAGCGACAATGAACTGCCCTTCCTTCGCCACTGCGATGCGCATCGGTTCCTTCATCGGGTAAAGCTTCTCGAACAGCTTCCGATCGTTGGTCAGATGCTCTGACGAACCAGAATCAATTATCCAGCTCATTTTCGATGGTTCATCGTACTCACTACTAAGGAAACAAATATCTTTGCTAAGATGTGCACTCGTTTGCGACGTGTCGTTCTTCTTCTTCTTTTCCGGACAGTCAGCGATCTTGTGCCCTTCTCGTTGGCATCCGTAACACTTCCAAACTTTCTTTTTCTTTTGTTGCTTCTTCGCTCCACCAAACGATCCGCCAGATCCACTGAATGCAGCCGCTTCCACTCTCGAACCACTCGATTTGCTGCTGCCTTCGCCGCTTCGCTTGATCTCTTCATCAAGTAATCTGCACTTGCAGAACTCCAGCGTCAGCTTGTCTTCCGGCATCGTTTCTAGAGTTGTAATTACTGTCGCATACGCTGGCCCAAGCGTCAACAGTAAATAGCAAACGATATCGATTCCCTCCAGCTTTGCTCCGATTGACTTGTAGTCCCGGACGATTCGCTCAAAGGTTAGGAAATGATCCTGCAACCTTCCTCCGTCATGCCGTAGTGTGAGAAGCTTCTTTTGCAGGTAAAGTCGACTGGCGATGCTTTTTCGTTGAAACACCCGCTCCAAGGCCAACCAAATAGCCCTGGGTGTCTGCTGATCTTGGATATACTCAAGCATGTTGTCACCAATCCGAGAAATCAGCAGCGACTTGCAACGCCTTTCCTTCTTTAACCTCTGCTCGGACAATTTCACTGCAGCCTCCTTGACTTCAGCACTGTCCTTCTCGTTTACCGCAAGCCGATGATCATCCGCCGCTTCCTGCTCCACGCAAGACATGAGCTCGTGCTCTTCCAGTAGCACCGACATTCGGTACTTCCATTGCGGATAGTTAGATCCATCGAACAGGGGTACACGCACATATTCCATCTCTTTATCAATCCTTATACGCTTTGTTATCACCAGCGAATACCTGGGCCCATAACCTAATAAGATTGATGGAAAAGAATTAGAATATTAGTTCAAGCTTTTTATTTCACACTTCACGTAGTTAGGTTAATGAGTCGAATGCATAATACAAAGAAAAAGTTAGAAAGAGACAGAACGTGACGCTACGAAAAGCGCGGACACACACTTCTGTCAGTTTGAAGTCCGGTTGGTTGCAGGTTTATGTAGTCGGGTTAAAGGATCGAAATGTAGGATATTGTCAATCCTAACACAGATGACCGCGGCACACTGTCTTGACCTATTTTGTAATTAAAAGTTATTGGAATCCTTTTCTTAGAGAAAGTAATGCAGTTACATTTTTGTACATTCACAAACATTTCGTTATCATGGCACCACGTCAAAAAACGGTTTATGGAATCATGAAGTATTTCGCAGTGATTTGAATTTTCAACAGCAAGGAACATCTTAAGATCGTTTGCATATAGTAAAACATTGACGTTGGGAACAGCAAACACAATATCGTTAATAAATATAATAAATAATAATGGCCCTAATATGCTTCCTTGTGGAACACAAAGAAAAGCAGAAAAGTTACAGAAAGGGTCAGAAAAAGTTTTTCCAATTTTTACATTAATGCAACGGTTCATTAGGTAGCTTTCGAACCATGCTAAAAATTTGAGTGTACACCATATTTTAATAATTTAGCAAGCAATAAGTAGTGGTTGACCTTGTCAAATGCAGCGCAGAAGTCGGTATAAATGACATCAACCTGGAGGCCCTTGTCAATATTGGAGTAGCAAAATTGAAGCAAATGAAGCAGGTTAGTTTCAATCGAACGTTTAGGCATGAAGCCGTGTTGCATAACACATATAACAGGCAGGAAAGCGTAGGACATGTGGCGGAACATAACTTTTTCAAACAGCTTACTACAAGCACATAACATAGAGATTCCGCGATAATTACATATATCAGATTTGTCTCCTTTTTTAAAGACAGGAAACATGTAAGAAGATTTCCATATTTGCGGGAAGCATTTCGACTGTAAGGATTTGTTGAAAAGTTGAGTCAGAATAGGCAAAAGAGCAGCCTTACAGTGAATAAGAATTGCACTGGGAATGTTGTCCGGCCCAAAGGCATACGAAAGCTTCAGTTGCGATATGGCAGCATCGACTTCATCTTCACTGATATTAGATGTGGATAAGTCAACTGCGTCGTTGATTGCGGAAAGTGCTGAAGATAGGTTGAGAGGTTTCGAAGAATTGCAAGTGTACACGGAAGCAAAATGTTCTGCAAAACCTTTGCAGAGGTCATCTTCACCCGAAATGATGTTTCCCTTGAAGTTCATTACAGCTGGAAGACGGTCGCAGGATTTCTTATTCCGTATGTATTTCCAGAATGCTAGTGGATCCTTTTTGAATCTGAATTCGATCTTTCTAACGTAGTCAGCATACGCAAAACGGTTAAACTGTTTGTAAATCCGAGCAGCGCGAGCAAAGTTTGCTTGGTTGGTGCTGTTTCGAAGACTGCGCAGTTTTTGTTGGGCATTAGATCTCCGGCGTTTGGCGACGCGTAGTGCATTATTAGCCCACGGTGGTTTCGATGGAGGATTAAAGCAGGGAACAAACTGTTCGAATAATCCATTTAGATGATTTGTGAAGCTTAATACGCTATCGTTGATATAGTGGTTAGACTTTAATAATTCTCAATTGGTTTGAGTTAGCGCTATTGTTAATTCATCAAATTTCGTACGTATAAAGTTCAAATCTCTCCGTTCTGGGGACTCAGAAGACGACAAATTCTGTTGCGGAACCATGAAGCTGGGTAAGTAGAGCAGAGTGATGTGGATCAGGTTCAACTATGGATTCTAAACTCAGTTCTAATGGGCTCAATCGTTCAACGGTCTGGTCATCCGCAAAAATTAAATCAAGTATAGTATTGTTACAGTTGGTGATTGAATTAACTTGCTGAAGGCCGGCCAAATTAATTTCATCGAGGAGAATTTAGCAGGTAGGATGTACTCGGGAGTTGCTGAAGTCAAGCAAAGGAAAATCGTTCCGAGTAATCCATTTAAGATAGGGTTGATTAAAATCTCCGAGAATAATCAAATGATCGTCTTTATATTTTTCCCTAGTTTCATGTAACGTAGTACAGAAAGTATTTATAACATCGGGGTTGCCGATGACTAGGGAAACATCCAAAACTTTTACACGCACCCAAAGACACTCAATTGATGATGTATTAGTAGTGCACAGCGAAGCCGCATATTTGATATTCGTGGCAATGAGAACTCCTCCACCAATACATTTATCACTATTTATGGCAGAGCGATCCAATCGGAAGGTATTGTAGCGGTGGCTGTCAAACAATAGAGAAGATGGGTAACTATCGGTGAGCCAGGTTTCGGTGAGAACGATCACATCCCACTCGGAAATAGATGTACTGGTAAAGCATTCGGTATTTTTTGTGCGTAAACATCTAGTATTTTGATGGAAAATATAGAAAGGATCCTTTAGTGATACATCGTGTCGGCGCGGACACGTTATTGTTTGTGTAAAAAAAGGTGATCCGGAAGAGTTGCCAGCAATATTTATTTGCGGTTCTGTTGTTGATGCAGCGTTTGTTTGTATAACCGCGGTAGAGATCGAGTAAGAAGTAGACGGCTATGGTGATGTGATAGTGTTGGTGAGATTCATGTCCTGGTGAGTAGTGTTTGTTTTCGCAGGTTCCCAAACAGCTGATTGAGGATAAAGCGGTGCAGGTAAGGTGAATCCCGAATATGGTGTGGATATTTTAGGAGCGCGTGGGCGAAAGTTAAACTCTCTGTAAACAAAACCACACGGCCAAGTCGTGGGAGAGAGCGCGATCTCTTTTAGTTCAGAAGGGACACCAACTTTAAATGATATGTATGTGAGAGCGTTTGGATCGCGGCCGTTGGGCAAAATACGTTTCACGGAACAGTTAGTGCAATTCAATCTCCCTTGAATAAATGTTTTCATGCTTTCTTTGGTAACTTTTGGTGCAACTCTCGTAATAAAAATCCATGTTTTTGGTTCTGGTGCTGGTATAAACTGTATAGCGCTGTTCATGGTTAAGTCCTTAGAAGTGCCAATGTGAAGAGCTGGGTGAGAGAATTCGGTGATCGACGTTTCGGTACGCTCTGATGGGTGTGTGCGTGAAATAGTGTCTAGTTTAACGGATTCAGGCGTGGATGACTCTATATTGTCAGGATCAGTGTGGTATGCGTTAACAGATAATAAACTTGTAGTGGGGATACCAGTTTGCTTTGGTGCACTTGTAGCTGTATTTGTAGGTTTAGTGGATGGTAATTTGGATGAAGGCAAGTGAGTGAACCGTTTATCTAGCTCATGAAACAGTTCATTTCTCATCTCATTTTTCAGATCGCTCATCAAACCAGAAATAAAAGAAACAAAGTCGGCTCTAGATTCACGACACTTTTCACACATCCAGCAAAGGCCACGATTACGGGCCATCTCTTTGACACAAGCTGCAGCAATTTTAATGCATTCTGGATGAAACGCAGCCTTGCATTTCAAATAAGGCAAATTTCCACAGCAGAGAACCGGATCCTTGGTGATGGTAGAAGAGCAGATGGCACAATCCATTGCGATGAGAGACGATGGAGTTTGTTGGTGTGATCACATGGTTTGTTTTTCGTATAAAGCGCCGAACCTCCACTACGTTCAGTTCTTTTAGTTCTTCCATGATATCGCTATCGGGCATTCCAGATAATTCCGGGGCATAGATTACACATTGAACCAAATTTATCGTTGCGTGCAGTGCAATTGAGACTTTGGTGCCATCAATAAGTTGTGTCATTTTTTGTATTTTTTCAATCTGTTTAGCGGAGCGGGTCTTTATCAATACTTTAGAGCCGTTTTCTATTTTGATTGCCGGTAGGAATTTCCAATCTTGTTTTCGATACATTTCTAATTAGAAAAGAGTTGTTTGGGAAGGTTTTAGCTTCTACTAGACCAAATATTTCAGTATGCCCGAATTACCGGTACGGTCCATCCATATCGGCATTAACGGGTTTCTATTTTCCATGGAAAAAGATTCCCTTGGAGGGGCGGGGGGCATAATCTCTGCACTAAGGGCGGTGGCAACGCTAATCGGATGCGATTTTATCGGACGAGATTTATATGGAATTTGACAGACAACGTCGGACGTGCGATTTCGTCGTCCGACGTTATCTGTCAAATCCCATATAAAAATTTGACAAGCCATCCGATAAAATCGCATGCGAAAAAGCGTTGCCACCGTCTTAAGCACTAGCTGTTCGTTTTTTTTCCCCAGAAATGACCCAAGCGGAAATTTTCGGACGATAACTCATACACTCTCATAATTTGACAAGCAATATATGATTGTACGTGTGGTTCTTCCATTCGTAACATTTCGCTCTCCAAGTCAAGCGTTGAAGCAGGTTATGTGTATTTCTTTTTGACTACTATGTTTAGTTTGCATTTAAATCAGTTGTGTTCTTTCGTATCGTATCATTCATATAAATACCAACAATTTAAAAACTATTTAACCTCAAAATGTCTAACGCTAGACGTGAAATGAAGATAGCAAATATGCCATTGCACGCTGTTGTGGTTATGTGCCGAAAAAAGTCTGAATCTCGTACACTGTTTCGTTTGTCAAATCGTGCACGAAATAACAATCGAAAAACAGCCGAAAAGTGACATTTTCACTCGTTTGGGTATATGCCGAAAAAAGTCTGAATCTCGTACACTATTTCGTTTGTCAAATCGTGCACGAATTATCAATCGAAAACACAGCCGAAAAGTGACTTTTTCACTCGCTTGGGGAGGGGAGAGACAAAAAACAGGCCAAATGCAAATTACAGTCAACCCAGAAAAACACGTTCACACACGTTTGTATTCGTTGCCGTGCTGAAACTGATTCTTGGAAAGTCCCTGCACACACTTTCTCACACACATACGGTATTGCGGCTATTGGCGTTTTTTTTGTTTTCAAAGTGGGGAGCGTAGTACGGACACGTCTGAACTGGACCACGATCAACACACGACTGGGTGCACTGAGAACAATGTGAATGATGATTGAAATGCAGGAAAAACAATCCGGGACGTACAAGGGGGGCAGACTAGCAAATATCCCGTCTTCCGGGTTAGTAATTGCGCAGATTGTGCGTATGCAGTCGTGGATTTCCCCCAAAGTGTGTTCATTTTGTCTAAGCTCGGGTGGAAGGAAAATAACCGCAACATACACGAGGGTATTCATGAGTTGTAAGCAAATGCATAGTAATTCGAGTCACAGGAGGTCTACGGGGCTTTCAAAGGATGGAAGAAACGGTGGACGGCGAAGAAAAGTGCGGATGGTAGACTCTCATTAATGACCATGATTCTGTCAATACAATTACATCAAGTTAAGATTCTGATACTGACAAACGAATCTTACCGGACGCATTTCACGTACATTTTGGTAGTATATGGATACGGGCGACTCTATTGAGTGCGAAAGCGCAGGCAGTATATGTGTTGTTACGTTGGTGATGGAAGTGCCGGCGAGATGGTGAGTGCCGATATGGTGGCACACCGGCAAAGACGTACGAGGGTTGCGTGCTGAGGCTGCGGGCGATGTGAGTGTTGAAGCGATCGTACTTGCTGAGTCGTATAGGCCGTTTTCAGTTACGGTTTCGGAGGAGCCGTTGTCATTTAGGGCAAGGTGTGGTAGCAGATCACAACTACTGTGTGGTTGCAACAGCGATTGGGGTGTCTGTGATGTTGTCGTAATGTCGTGGTTGCGGAGGCGATTGAAGTTTTGTTGCTGGAGGGGTGCGAAACTCCGGAAGTGGACCAGCGGCCGAGGCAGATGGTACACGAACGGAACGTTTTCTTGGATCATTTTCCATAGAAATCGATAAAACGGCAACCTCCGGTCCCGAACTGCCCGGATAATCGACGTTCTACTGTACTATAATCCATTTCAAACTATTCACATGATTTTAAAATACACATTTGTTTGTTGACAAATGGTAAAATTTAATATGGCATAACGTAACTGTCAAATGGAAACAACCCAGATGATGAATACTTTTTCACGGACAGGCTGAAATTTCAACTTTCAAGAAGATTGAGGGGCCAATATAAGAAAAATGTGAAAATTTCTAGACGATTCTATAGAACACATCAATCGAAACACAATTTCTAAAGCAGTCAAGTTCTATATTTTATCATTTATTTTATTTGTACAAACTTCAACAACTTTTTTCTTTTACAATAATCATAATGGATAATAAATCTATAATCTTTTGTTGTGTTTTCATCGCTCATACAGTAGCATCATCGTTTTCATTAGCGGTCTGTTTTGTTACTGTTTCCCAAAATACTTTACAGATTTATGAGACAGTTCATGTTGTTCTATGTGAAATTGTTGTTTATGTGAATTTGTAGGATTTGTTCTTGTGAATTTATGTTTTTGATGGAATCTTGAGACTTGCAAGTATTGCTATCAATAAAAGAGAAAAATCGCATTACTTTCAGATTTTAATAAAAAGATGTAAGCTATGTAATGGGATGTAACATGCCTACAGAACATAGTAAAATATGTTACATAATATATTGCTATTAGCTTCATAACTGGTAGAGTAGACCAATTTTGGTGCAGTTTTCTAATTAAAAATGAGATATGGTGTAATGATGTTTCGAAAAAAAGCTATATATTAACACCTTGAAAACAAATGTTTCATGTTGTACATGTGATGTTTTGATAGATGCAGGGGAAGGAAAATTCACTATGACATGAAATTTAACAGGGTATTTGTTTGGTGATCACTAAAAATGTACCTTAATCTAGTTTTGGTTTTGCCTTCTGGTTTTTGTATTTAAATTTTAACTTTGAAGTTTGTTTTTTAACTTAAAACTGGGTTTGAAAATAGGTAAAGGCAGACCGGAACCCTTTAAATAAAATAATTCAATGAAACAACGGGAGTTGAGATGTTGTTTACAAATAAATAACGACACTTACTTAAAAAAGTAGAAAAAAATAGTAGGGATTCAGAATGACAAAATTGCTGACATTATCTAACTATTGAACTATTCCAAGTATAGATTTGAGTTCATGATACATTATGTTAAAACAATATTTCGGGAAATATATAAACAAAAAGTCAAATAGCATCAAGTTAACATATTAGAGAACTTTTGATACATATATGTTAAAAAACAAAAAATGATCTATCAAATACGCTTCGCAATAAAAATTTTAAACCTGGGTCTGACAGACTTTTTGCATACAAATTATCAAGTAGAAAATTATTTTTAAAAAATAGTTCAATGAATCTTAGCAGTGAAGCCAAATTCTATTGGGAAGACATAGAATTTGACCTCGGAATTGTTTCGTGAACAGTTTTCAACCAGGACTTTTACTTCAAAGGAATTATGAAATCGATCTATTCCAATGTAAGTAAGAAAAAGAACATTGCTTTAGCTGTGATATGTTTAGAAGTGGGGAATATAGTATACTTTTAAACATTTCCAGTACAAGTGCAAAGGATGTATACACCATTTACAAAACGATCCCTGCTACATTTATTGTAGCGTGTGCAGTTCTTGTACACATTTTATGCCATGGACACATTTCGTATTGTTATGACATGTGTTGCAGAATTTTATAGAAGAAAAATGGTCACGAAATATTCCGTGCTGTTACAATTCATAGTTATGTCACAGATTTTGAATAAATAAAAAAAAGCCTATTTGACTAATTCTTGATATCGGTTATCTCTTTTTTCCATAATCTCCAACACGTTGTACAAAACCAAAAGGCGATCTAGGTACATTCAACTAGCTTATTCCAAAATCGATTCGGACAAGGGGACAATGATAAGCTATTGAAACATAAGCAATATAATGTTATGAATACAAACTATTATGAATTATATTAAAAATGGCACTTGTTTTTAGCATATCATTACTGATTTTTCGAAACAGGTAGGCTCTCTCTATAAGCAATGGTAAGTAGAAGTAATACTCATAGCTGGGGAAGTAGCTGTGTATATTGATTCTTCTTATACTTTGTACTATAACTGAAAACAACTTTTGCAAACAGTTTAATTAATAACACCAGAAATGAAGTAGCTGATAATTGGATATTTCATCATTAATTACAATAAATTCATAACAAGTTTTATTTAAGTAATGACGTCACATAAATAAACAAGAAATTTCGTAACACAGTGTGCTGGTGCTTTTTAAGATATTCTGGTGATATTTTTTATCACAAAGCATAATGTGTGAGATTTCCAAACTATTGTTTTTTTCACCATTTGTTCATAGTTCTTCGTTATTATTCCGTTCACAGTTCTTTTATATGTTTTGTTTGTATCTTCATTTCTGCATGTCATTTTTTTCTGTAGTGTTTTCTGTATAATTCGATTGCTTTCAATCATTTTGTTGCAACAGTTATGTCTTTTTTCCATCTGCAATAAATGTTCGCTTGAAGTGGCGTTCACATTTCTCTTGATTGTACATAATATGGCTAGAACGAGTGAACTTGGTCGAGTTCGATTGAATAGATTATCTTGTTAATTACTTCGTCATTTATCGCTACTTCAATTAGCAAGCTTAATTTTCAGTAATGCGTTTAAGCTGTAAGCTATTGAAATATTTGCTTCCATTTGGCATACGCAAATACAATTCCTTCTTAGTCTATACTAGAAAGAATCACTGCATCCACCCCTGCTGGACAAAATCTTTTATACCTAGGTAGCTTTTAGCCGTAGCAATTGCTTAGAAAATCATGTGGACTGGCTCTTATAATAATACTTCAATGTCTAGTAGTTCTAAAGGGTCTTGAAATAAAATAAATATTTTTAAAACTTATAGCTGGTGATTAAAAACAGGTTTAACAATACATTAAAGAAAAACTATCCTCTGCTTAAAAAATGACAATGTGCTACATAAAAAGCTTACCAACGCAACTGATAACTTGAAGAATGTTTATAAAGTTTGTTTCTTTGGTTTCCTTTCGCGTATCGGGTTTATTACAATAACAAAGAAGCTGATGTATAACAGAGGAGGCGTGATTATGATTATTTTACATTGGTTTGTTTTTGTTGCTGTATTGAGTCCTTCTCATCTCTAATATCGATTCGTAATGTTTGTTCAACTATGCATATTACCTTCATTTATGGATCTTTAGAGAAATCATACGTGATTAAAAACATTCCAGTCCCAGTTATATATTTCGCGATAGAATGTTCTTGTTTCTTGCACTTTAGATATAAGCGAATACTTGTCCATTCTTTCGATTCATACCGTTTGTTTCAAATTGAATCCTTGTAATGTCATGGCTCGACTTTGGAATTTTATTTCTTGCACATTTATTTTTGAAAAGGCACTGAAATTGTTGTTTGTTTTTGGACATGTGGGACTTTTCTCCCTCAATACAATATATCTGTGGTAAATGAACTTCTGTATTATGGCTTCATATGTTTCACGTTTTTTTCTCCTATTTATTCATGCCACAATTATTGTTTTTGCTTTTAAATGCTGTACATTGCTGATGCGAAAGCATGCGAGTGCAATAATTTTGTTTGTGTCACAATTTATCTTGATTATTAAAGGTGATTAAGTACAGCTAAAAGCGCGCCTGGTGTTTTTAAACGTTTACTGGGTTAATCCAGTTACTTCTACGTTTTGTGGTTCTTGCCGGTTTTTTACAATAAAGTAACTAGTTCTCGGCGTGAATCGTTGTTAGATCTATTCCCCGCATAATTTAACTTATTGAAATGTCCATTGTTTGAGAGCGTGATTTTTTTTAAACCTGAAGTTTTTATCGTGGTTTATTTCTCATACCAATTTATTTAATTATTTTTAAATTTAAGATATACACTTGATTCAATAGCTTCTGTTGTTGTGTTTTTAAATCTATCTATTTTTCACTTGTTGCGAGTCAATTTAGTCCTTCGAATTTGGTTTCGAATTTAAATTCCCGTAAGACAGAAAATCGGATATTTTCAAGTATTACAAAAGCACAAGTATGTATGCACGTTCAGCTCTAGCGCTAACAAATAGACAGTGAGCAAATCGACAATATGCGCAATTTTACGAAAACATTACCTGTATTATTAATTCTAGCTAAGTGGCTTCTTTCATGTTCACGCTTTTATTATCTTCACTTGTTTAGCGTTTTGCTGTTTTTGTATCCGAATTTGTTACATCGAAATTGTTTCTCGTTTCATCATACTATTTTTGGGATGAGATTATCCCTACCCCTTCAAGCGAACATTTTTTATTCCATACAAGATGGGTTGTTTCACGGACCTCTCACGATATTTTGTTAAGAAAGATGTAAAAGTAAAACAAATCGATAGATTTACTGTTAACAGATTGTTGCTCCTTATTTTTTATGAAATTGTAATAATAATGTAATAATTTATTGAGGCATATAATAAAACAAAACATAGTTATAAGGACGTTTACACTACCCATATTTTTCTAAAAAAAAATCTACTAAACACACTTTTAACAGGGGTAGTTAAGTAAACTTCGGTAAATCTTTTTCGAGCTATCTTAGCTATCTATCGCTGGATAGATAGCAATTGTCTCTTATGGCGATATTTTAACAGGTGGAGCGAATAATTCTGTGTTTTCGTATTTAAACTTGATTTTTCGATTGCTTTTTCGATTTCCAAGGTCAAAGTGTCCTAACGGTGGAATATTATGGTTTACTTAAAAAACCGGCGATGTTACAAAATATTTTATAAAATTACGATGTTTGTTTCCGACAAAGATTCGTGATGTGTTAACGTAAAATGGGGAATTTTTTCGACACTTGTTTCTGGTGGAACGGAAAGATTCTTCAGCAAAGATATAGGCTGTGTGAACGTAAATTAGAAAGCATCTGTAATATGTGCTATTGGTTTACTTTGAATCGCTATTAATGTTTTGTTTTGTATGGTCTTAACAGCAATCCGTATTGAACATTTATGTCTGACTTGTGGAAATATGTTTGCATATGTGATTTTGTAAAGGAATGTTTATGCTAGAACACTTGTGCCTTAGTGACGGGCGGGTCGACTCGAAGCTACCTGGTCAAAGCCATCCGTAAGCAAACAGGAGCTGCACGGGTCGACCCGAAAGGTAAAAGTAAGTTCAATAGGTGCAACGATTCCGTTAGGTGCAAGAGCATAAGCGACTTCGCGCCGTTCGGGTCGGATCCGACCAAGGTAGGTTCAGTCCGACCCTTGGGTGCGCACTTTGACCCGAGTAGTATTGAACCTGCTTTGACCCGATCTGACCCGAAATCGCTGTACCAACGGGTTGGAATCGCGTATGCTTTCTGCCACCTCTGAACATTAGGACCGCCTCGAACTCGCGGCACCCTCGGGTCGGATTTGATTCCGACTCCGACCTTGGTCTACCCCTGCACCCACGGGTCGGAATCGATTCCGACAGACTCGTACCCGACTCCAGGTCGGATCGTGAAATGAATCGTATGATCCATCACTATTGCATGACTAAGGGTAAGTTAATGTTGATTATGTGAAATTTTTAATAGCTTATTTCCATCAATTTCTTGCCTGTTCATGTCTTGACAACCGAAGCTGTTAAAAGTTTATTTTGCCTTTTTCATACCACTGGGATTGCATGAATTTGTAAGAGATTGATTTTTAATCTTTGGTATATGTTTGTGTTGCGACCCATGTTTTGCAGTACCTGTGTTGGTGGGCGTTCTCTTTAATGTACTCGAAGTTACGAAGTTAATGTACTCGAAGTGTTTACGTAAAGTATTTGATGAATGGCAATTATACACTCACCAACATTCAATTTTTAACAAGCGAAGTTGTACCTAGCTACAGGATTACCCTTTGTCTCTATTATTTTTCTTGTTTGATGGTTTCAATGTAAAAGCATAATACCCTTGACAAAATATTTGAAAGAACAGAATATGTTTAAAAGAACGACATAAACATTCTAACGATCTCTTTGCACAGCTATTCATGTAATCGTAATTCACAATGTAGTGAGCATTGTTAGTAGTATATATGTTTGAATTTATGGAAGCGATATAAGGATTATGATTTGAAAAAAAAACATTCAAGTATTTCAAATTTAATTTAACAGTAAAAATAATCTCGAAAATCGCTATGCTTCAACGATATGGTAAGAGATAAGCTTTAGGTGCTGTAAAGTGAGCGAATGCATGTCTGTGGCAGTGTTTCATACGTAATATTTTGTTACAAACTATAACGATGCATGTGAATCTATAAAATTGGGATGTTAATTATAAGGAGCGATTTCCAATGTTTAAAACCGGCTTAGGCTATAGTTAATACACTTTATAAACGACTGCAGAAGGCTAATCCGTTCTGTTTGTTATCCGTACCAAGTCGGAAACGACACTACCAAAAGCATTTGTGTGTTTTCTTCCCTATGTCTTAGTTTTTATTAAATATCACAAAAGCATTCTGATGAAGCAATCAGTAAAAAGAGAACCTATAACATATAAAGAAATATCGTGTTAAGATATAGCAACCTTACGACGTTGTTTGCTTTTTTGTTTGTTTGTTGGTGCGTATGCGTGTAACGCTGATTTACCAAGCTTATCAACCATTCAGTTGCTTTCATTTGCATTTTGTGTTATCTCATTATTCAGAGGTTGTTTTTGTCTAAAAATGATTGATATATAAGCCTTTTGATTAACTTCTGCTGCCTATAATGCTTCTATTCAAGCATTTACCTCTTGCCACTCATCGATAGAGTTTCATAACACTTGCGTTTTATTCTTGCATACTCGTTAGCAGTTTCGTTACATGAAGCTCCTTTTAATACTTCGTATCGTCTAGATACTAAGTAAATTGCTTCCGGCTCAAAAATAATAAAAATATGTTCACAACGGAACTTGGACAAACCTTGGCTTTGTTTTTTTTTCTATTTATTCATTAATTATGTTCTCCTTTTGAAACTATTTCTATATTTTAAGTTTTCTTTGATTTATCTACTTTTCTTGCCACTCTTTAGCAAGAACCAATCGCATTGTAATGTTACGGACGTTCATATGCTGGCAATATTCGTTAATGTTAAAAGCATTATATTTTGTAGGTTCTGTCCATGTTGTTGAAATGTCCGTTTTTGATTATGAACCGGTGATCTTATGTTGGAATGTTATTTTAGTGTATAAGAGTAGGTATAATTTATTTCTATTTAATTTCAATAATTATAAACATTACATTTAAAGGCTCGCCCCGACCCCTCGCATTTGATTTTTGTTTATTTGCACTTCGATATAAATGATTATGCCTTATTTTAATATTTTCCAAAATCATTTATATCTCTCATTCCTCTTTGTTGGTGGCTTTTTGATTGCACGCAGAAACATATTAACAATGAAATTGGCCAAGCTTGATTTTGCTTTGCTAGTGTGAGACAGATTTCGTTTGACGTAGTTGCATTTTGATGGTTAGATGCGCATGTGAATGTGTTTCAATTAATATTGGCATATTTAATTTGGCTGGTTTTGTTTAAAATAACATAGCATAAGGAGTACAAATCATTACTCACAGGTTTCATACAATTCTCTATTGGTCATGGAAAATTTGTTTTTTAAATGATTCCTCCACAGTAGCGTAAGGCCGTAGGATATTATCCTTGAATTGCGGATTTAATTCGGCTTAAATCATAAAGTTTCTGCTTACATAGGTAAGCAACATTCATTTATTTGTAACAGTGGAAAACACACACAGATTTACCGAGTAGAAATTAACAAAAAAATTGAATTTATGTAGATTTGATATTCTTAACATATAATTTTAACTGCTAATGTAAATCATTTGCATTAATTGCTCGACTATAATTCAGTGAGTTTATATTCAACGAAAAATAAAATATAATTGGAATATCAGATACATACAAATTAAAACCTCAGAACATGCCCATTATCGACCATATAATGGAATCGACCGAGCTCCCCATAGGCAGGACTGACTGACTAGTACATTAATCAATCAAATACAGCTATGCTTATAATTTATTCGGCTGGCGTTCACCGACAACAGTTGTTGCGGCAAATAAAAAAAAGATGATAATATAGTTGGTTCGTCTAAATAAATCGGTTTATTTCATTTGAAATTGTGCTAAAAATGTATTATTGCATCCTTATTTTTTGTTCTATTGTTGATAAGGGTTTCACAAGGTTTAGATGAAAATTTTCATGAAATTAAGTTTTACTTTACACAAGCATACGCACTTATGAGTATACTTAAAAGCCCAATTACATTACAGGAATAATTTCGGAATTTATCTGTCGCTGATCTCATTTGACAGAAAAATCTGCTCCGCAAATGTAGAAACACACTCGGAATAATGGAACGGAATTTTATGTAAAACATGTCTTTCTGTTATTGGTTGTGATTCATGTAAATAACTATTTTCAGCCATACCGGCGAACTCGTTCGTTCCTGGGAACGTTCGCCGCGACGCTCATTTTCACTCATTTCATAGCCCTCTAGATCAAAAATTAGAAAATCGTATAGATTTTGTACTGGCCAACCTAGTGGTACAACCCTGTCCACTCATGAGCGACGAATGTTTCTCGTCGAACGAGTTCGCCAGTACGGCTGTTTGTGTTGAATTAGTTTTGGGAAGAAACTCTCATACCTGGTTTATGTGTTTCTTACTCAAGAAACCACCGTTGTACACTTTGAGAGTGCTGATTTTCCTTCTTGACACAGCGGCGGATCTAACGGTAGGCATACTAGGCGGTCGTCTGGGGCCCTGCCAATTTAAGGGCCCCGTAAATCGCTAGTCTGTCCACTTTTATACATACTGCACACTACAGAGTACTAGCGACAAGGGCCCCGGAAGGATGTACGTTGGAGTGCTGACGCTGGCGATTCCTTTGCACCCCACTCCCGCTAACCATTTACCATTTACAGGGGGCCTCATCTCGTCTTACCGCCCAGGGCCCCCGATACCCTAAATCCGCCACTGTCTTGACAGAATCTACATTGGCCAGGAGCAATTAATTTTTGGCTGAGATTAAAGCTGTGAAAAGCGTTATGACGTAATAATTCTATTCCATATTCCTCAATGTGATGGGACCTTTACTAGTGCTAAAAAGAAGTAATATTAAGACAAAATACCTTTCAGAAAGCAGGTTTGACAAACTCAGTCAAACGAAGGCATTTTTGATCAACCAAGCTATGTTTATATTGCAATAAAACAATAATAATAAGTGTACGTTGTTGTTTGGTTTATGTGTGAATTGTAAGAGGCAAATGAGACCAATTGGCTCAAAGTATCTATAAAAAGTGTCTATTGTAAGATCATTGAATAATTTGTAACATAAACAAATGTTTGTATTGATTTTTTTTTAAATCTGTTCCGCGTTTCATGTAAGTTGCTTGCGCTATAAATTTGATGAAAAAGAGCGAGATTATTGTTGGCTATGGACTTAATATCTGTGTCAAGGGATTTAGCGACAAAGGAATGATTGGTTCTTTTCCATAATAATTATTTTTTGATAGGCGCCCTTTGCTGCTATGATAGATTCCATGCTTATATTATGTTATAACGTTCACTGTCTGAATGATTGTGCTAGAGTGTTTCAGCACCAGCAAAACAACCTTTTTTCTCTTGGGATTCTCTTTTCCATTGTATAGAACGAGGTGTTTCATGCCATTTTGTTTTTTGAATGACTTTTTACATTTACATAAGATAGCATGCGTTTAAGAGAGTCTGTTGATGTTCTTTGAATGCTTAAACCTTACATTGCATGTCATTTCAAATATTATTTCTGCCGTGCTTCGGAATCTGAATCCGAGAGAGGGGGGCGAGACCTGGCTCAGACATCTGCCGTTCGCGATGTTATGCTGGGAGATCGAGAGTGTATGACGACACGGTGACCGTTTTTCGTTACAAATCCGTCGCTCTCCACAAGAACGGCCGTCTGACGACCTTGGGGATCGCCGATGCTATCCGGTGATTCCTTTGGTGATATATTACTATCCACTATGCCTATGTTAGCCTGAGTACTGCCAATAATTCCTTTACTTTTACCACCACCAGGAGTTCCTCCTCCGCCACTTATGCTGCCACCACCATGCTGACTTCCGTTGTCACCACTACCTGTTGCACCATCTCCACTATCATCATTTTCATTGCCATTACCACCACCACAACCGTTATCACAGGCATCTATTTCAAGATCATCTCCTGAAGCGTCTGTTCCGCCTCCGTGACGCTGTTTATAGCGTTTCCACGCATGTTGTATCAGTCGAGCACAGTACTCTTCACGCTGCCTCCAAAGTGTTGATGATACTGGTTCGTAACCAACTTCGTCTGGGCGTTGTTGAACTTCACCTAATTCGGCTGTTTCTTCTATAGGATTTCCTTTTCTAGCAAAAAAATCTTTCGTTAGTGCATCTAGAATATCGACACAGAACATCATATCTCCACGGCATATCGGAATATCCATCGAAATAATCTTATAACGATTTGGTTTATGAATCTGTAGAGGCGGTTCCAGCACATCCAAAAGTCTGACAGCTGATCATATCGAACGTATTGTGTACCGTCAGGATCGAATTGCTGCCATATTTCGTAGTACATATCATAATCGTCGTCAGTTAAGCCTTCTTGAACATCTTCCGTAGCTTGCGAGTAGTTTTCGAGGATAACAGCAATGTACATGTTAATAACGATAAGGAAACTTATTACAAGATACGCCAATAAGTACGTTATGCCAATTGTTGATGAACCACAATTTCCCGGATAGCCCTTATCATTGTCTGGTGGAAGACAGTCTTCTTCATTGATAATACCATCTAAAACACCATCCCACCCAGCCGAGGTTGACATCTGAAATTGATGTGATCCAGTTACAGATATTTAGTATAAAATTCACAGCTTAAATAAAAAGAGAAAACTAACCTGAAATAGTAAAATCATGCTCTGGCCAAACGTTTTAAAATTGTACACGTCATCTAAGCCACTCTTATCTTTGACGTGCATGAAGAATGACATTCCAAAAATGGCAAATATAAACATCACCAAAAAGAGTAACAAGCAGATGTTAAATAGTGCAGGTAGCGACATGGCTAATGCAAACAGCAACGTTCGGATACCCTTGGCTCCTTTAACCAAACGCAATACTCGGCCCACTTTTGCCACTCGCACGACTCGTAGAAGTGTGGGAGATACAAAATATTTTTCAATGATATCACTTAGAACAAGGCCTGAAAGAAACAAAAAAAGATGTTGTTTAACAAAAGAAGATGTTGTAGCTCACATTGTTTACATGAAACTAATACTCTTACCCAAAATCGAAAGAATGACGACAACAAAATCAAACAAATTCCATGGCTCGATAAAGTAATGATAACGAAGTGCAAAAATCTTCATTAAACATTCGCTGCTGAATATGCAGATGAATATCATATTCAAGTAATCCAAAACAGCACTAAAAGTTTCTGATTGTTTGTAGTGGTCCAGTGTCATAGTTAACATATTGAATCCGATGAACAACATGATAATCATGTCAAACTTTTTGTTCGTCACTATTTCAAAAACTATTGCTTGAGGCCGCCACTGGAAAGAATGGAAAATAAAAAATAAATTAGTGCTCCAAACACAAACAAACGTTTCTGAAAACACTAACCCTTGGACGAGGAATTGCCTTTAGAGGTTTCTTCGAACCCATTTTTTTCATTGCATTATAGTACTTTTTCTGATCCTCTGTCATGAACATTTCTAGCGATCCACCAGCTTTCTTTTTCTGTTCATTGAAGTTGTCAATTATAACACCAATGAATAGATTCAACGTGAAGAATGACCCAAAGATAATAAAGAACACAAAGTACAGATACATGTAGATATTCGTTTCCCGTATAGGCTGTTTACCGACCTGAGCATTTAATCATAGAAAAAAATGTAGTTTTAAATTGTTTACAACATGTTTTATATAAGTCTATTACAAAACTTACGTCTCTAGAATCAATAGCATCGTTCATTATTTGTATCCATCCTTTGAATGTGGCTACTTGAAATAGACACAAATATGCTTTACCTACATGATCGAAGTTCATTGGTGAATTTTCCCATGAATAGTTTTCGGCTTTGCAAGCATTTACATCCGGTATAATTTCGTGAGGTAATGTAGTTTTATTTTTATCCACACACTGAAATAACGGGGAAGTTAAATCAACGGATTTTGATAGTTTTGAAAAACAAAGGCAATTACCTTGAAGTATTTGCCAGCAAATAATTGCACCCCCATGATTGCAAATATTAGCCAGAATATCAAACAAACCAGCAGCACGTTGAAGATGGACGGTATAGCTTGAACCAACGCATTCACGACGACCTGTTTTATAAATAATTTGTATCCATAAAATTAAATACATTTATTATTTTTACAATAATAATTTAATTGATTGCAATTTGTTTAGTAAAAATACAACAATGGCAATACCATTTCAAACAAAACATATACATAAAGCATTCAACATCAATAGCGTGCCACATTAACCATATTGAATATTAATTTATACATTGCTATTGCGTATATAAATAAGTCCCATAAATATTATTTGGAGTACATACAATGAGAAATATTCTTTGGTAAAGCTAAAATGTATGGATCGACCAAGGCAATGAAACATAAGCCACATAAGTTTTAATGATAAAAATAATGATGAACTGTCAAATGTGTATTTGCTGAAAATAACGGAATGAATGAATATGATGTAGATTCTCTACTTTTGGAATGTTTTAAAAAGTAAAAAACCTCGTTATAGTGGACATATCACATAAGCCAATGTTATTCTTGCATGTAGAAATATCATGTGCAATGTGATTATGGATTTAAATTAAATAAAATTTAAAAAAGCTCATATTTAAGCATGCCACTGTACTAAGCACGTTAATTGTGAAGGTATAATTTTATCAAATATACTTTAATTAAATGTATAAAAGGTAAAGGTATAAAATAATCACGATACTGCTATAAAAGCAACTAAAAGTAAAAAAACGACTATATACTAATCATATTTGTAAATATTCTGATACAGAATGATCATGTAATGGTCAATAAGAGCTCCAAAAATATTGATAGTTTCAATGTAACATAGTCTACTTCACTGATGCAATCAAAATAACTAATACCATCAATCTAAAGAGAGCGTTAGGATAATACATTTGTATTGATGATATTTCATACTGGTATTCATACTCAAATAAAATGTCAGTGCAAATCGATATGTAAAATAACTAATGGTTCTAAATGATGTTTGTCATTGAAAACTAATTAGAAAATTAATACTTTTTAATTACGTACCCTCATTCCCTGCATACGGGACATGGCACGTAGTGGTCTCAGGGCTCTAAGAGTTCGCATGGTTTTGAATGCTTGAATACCACCAGCTCCACAAAGTGAAGCAACGAAGTTTATCAAAGATACCTAGGAAAAGTATGGGTCAAATCCAGTGAATGTTTGATGAATTATTATCGTGTAGTTTATCCATAACCGCCCATAACTTTTGTTGTCTCCATATAATTAAATATCTCTATTTTGAGATGATAAGGTTTAGCTGTCTTGTTTGGTGAAAAGGTCTGTTTAAGTTTTAAATATTTTTAAACTAATAAGTTCGTTTCAATGGTATAATGCTTGTATTGCATAATAGTTGTGCATATTCTTATTCTTCTTCCTCTATTTGGCATAACGTCCTACGTAGACATGCCGGCCTAAATAGGCTTTCGATACTTATTCATTACCACACAGCGGGATAGTCAGCCCTTGGGCAGTCATTCTAGGCTTGTACTTATCTTTTTATTAGATCGAATAAAATAATGTAGCAAACAATAGAGCAAGCAGTTTAAATTAACCCTACAATTTGATTGTCGAAAACATTACTGCTCTAAATTAATGAATTTGATTGATGCCAATAGCAATAGCAATAGCAACAAAGTAATCAAAACGGGAAAAAATATTTGTATGATACTATTTTGAAACACCTGAAAGTTTCTTTGCAGTGAAATAGAACAATGATAAATATGTTTTAAATTCCTTATGGCATCTGATAAGAGATAAAATGATTTAATACCTGAAACGCGTTCGGTGTCTCAAAACATAGCATAGTAACTATTGCACCACATATAAATTAAATCGCTGAAATGATAATTTTTAATCATAGAGAACATAAAAAATACACAATAATCACATCGATACATACTAAAGCAGCTTTTGTATTTTCAGCTACATAAATAACACCTAAAATTCATGAAATATTTGTTTTCCTTAAATGAAGCCATCAAGCTTTTCAAAAAAAAAAATAATAATAATAATAATGGCTCATTATAGTACCATAAACCTCGACGCAAAACATAAATCACAAACTTCTTGCATTATTTCTTATCTAAGTCACATATTTACATATAGATTTGCTACATTGCTTTGTAGATAGTGTGCAGTCAGGTTCCCTTAACATCTGTTAATAATATAGTTTTCTAAGCTGTAAATGAGTTATCGACAATACTTCTGGATATCTCCACTATCTGGTAATCAGTTAAAATACCTATTTGATTATATAAAACAATAAAAACGTAAATTTTATCTACCTTTCATAAATTCCTATACTATAGGATGAATCGCATTACACCAGTGTAAAAAGACTACAACAAAAATGAAACTTTTTCGAAATGGGCATTATTGTAGTTTTTCCTTCTTTAATGATTACCATTGTATTAGTTTTGGTGTTTGTCTTTGTATTAACTGATACAATTAGTAATAATGATAAATAATAGTTCATAAGAGATTTTTTTTGCAGGTGCCACTTTGCACACCGCAAAAAAAAACTTCGACGTAAGAACACAAAAAAACTAATTAATCCCAAAATAAATGTCTGCTTAGAGGGATATAGGAATATATTCATTTTGCTGATGAGCAAATGTCTAGTCCATTTTCTAGTCTTGCAAAATATAGGACGAATTGTTTTTCCTACGGTATAATAAATCATTATTTCTTCTTTAAATACGTATCAACGGCTATATGGCCTTTTTCAACGGTTCCTCTTGATTAAAAAAAAAAAATCTGGACATATTTGTCAGGGTCGGCAGCATAATTATTTTTAATTCATCATTTTTCATTCATAATTTTTTGTCATTGTACAGTATTACACGAAACAAAACCACGATTGAAAGATATCTTAACATTGAACACCGACTATTACACATTTTTACCTAAAGCTGCGAAAAACTTTCGTTTAAGTTCATTGCTCAGCAAGGTAAATAAGTAGGTAATATAAGAAAAACATATTTTTCCTTTAGACGAATAGGTTGAGGACATACAGCACACGTCTATACAAACATATAGAAGATTACAAGGAAGAAATTTATATATATATATATATCGTAAACTAGATTGTAGAATATTGTAGGTAGGGCAAGATAGCTTCCAAAAACAATGGCACTGCACAAAGTAGTACACCATCAAAAAGGTAGTGCCTCTTAGCAATCAAAATGCACGCAAGTGAACCAATATTCTTGGTACTTACTCTCATACCCTCCCAACGTGATACGGCACGAAGTGGGCGTAAGGCGCGCAGTGTACGCATTGAGCGGAAAGCTGGGATATCGGCCGCTCCTACCCAGATAGCGGCAAGATTTATCAGTGAAAGCTAAAGATAAAAATGTCGAACAGAGGAAAAAATACAAATGAAAAGCAAATTTAACTAAACGAAATTTCTTAAATCAATTATCGAACCACATCACCTGCACGCAACTGATAGTAAATTACTGTTGATATTTTTGAACACAGAAACTAAATTTCGTTTTGAGTTCAACAAACTTATTGATATACTGATGTTCATCTTGTAATTAACCCGATGTATGGAAATCATCGGGCATATTTTCAGCCAAATATTTGATATGGAGATAACAGACTTGTCTATGGGCCCGACCAATGTTTTGAGTGAAATTAGGTATGGTCTTACTTACCATCACGATAATGAAATCAAGCCAACACCAAGCATTTGTAAAATATACTTTAAAACCTAAAGCTAACCATTTGATTAACATCTCTAAAAAAAAGATCACTGTGAAAATTCGATCCATGTAATAAAGAATATCTTGAAGGATTGGGCGCTGTGGAAGATGCACATCTTCGAGGGCCTGTGGGATAAAAATCGAATACATTATAGACCGGGACTCGATGTTACATATTAAGACAATACATACCAAAGCTAAGCTACTAAGCAGAATCATTGTAATTACAGCTGTCTCAAAATACTTATTTTCTATTAGCTGAAACGTTTTGAGACGTAAATTTCCCCAACCCTGCCAGAACGGCGCGTCATCATCCCCAGCAAGAACAGGAAATTTTTTGTAGCAGTTGTCCGGGCAGCAATCCGCCGGTGAATCCTCAATCACTTCGTCTTCTTCTGCATGAATAATCAGCTCTCCATCCAGAGGACCTTCATCTCCCTCGCCTTCGTCGTCGAGTTCTAAAGTATGGTTAAGATATAGTAGAGAAAACGTAGGTTTATCGTGTAGGCTATTCTTACTAGGCTATAGCTACCTTCGTCAATTCCTAGATCCTCCTTGCTGGCATCACGTTTTTCTTCACCCTCCATCGTTTCGGCGCTGCCTTTGTGGCTTTCATCCTTAAATGGGCGATTCTTGTGACTGCCATAAGATTTGATACTAGCAGTATCATCGTCCTGTAAGGACACGCCTCTATGATTCAGTTCATGATCTAATTTATTATCTTGATGATTACTAATAGAATTGCCTATCACCTAATTATCAAGACATAACACACACGTAATGAGATTAATGTTTTGTTTAGTAGCATAACATTCTTACACAGAAGATAATGAGAGTGAGAATAAAAAATAAATTTAATATGTTCGGCAGAATGGTGTTCTTAACAGTGTAGTAAGTTCTAAAGATGAGTGGTACATACAAATGTTTTCGTTTCATCGATAACAAAATGAATGAGTTGATGCAGAAGTGCGAAACAGTACATACCTTAGAGTTGTTCATGATTTGTTTATTCTTTTTTGCTTTGTTCTTCAGATCACCATGAATGGTGAATTCCATGCCATCGCCAATAGCTACTTCCAGTTGGTTGTGCTCTTTGATTCCTTTCTTCAATAGTCCATCCGCCAAAATATCGTCTGGAGTAAGTTCCAGTTCATTTTCACCATGCTCTGAAGATATACATGGACATACGCCTTTGCCTAGTGTTTATGGTTTTCGGTTTGTTTTGTGTGTCATGATTTGGTTTTTATAAACAAATTGCACGAAATTTTCACGTATGCAACATATGCACGTATGTCATAGACAATGTAGACAATATATTTAGCGAATCAATAAGTTACCATTGATACCACATTTTTAAATCCGTAGCACCCAACAATGACGAATAAGATAAGTGCATCGGAAGATAGGCAATTATGTATAGTATCCCATAATACACATAACATATCAATGCACGGGAATCGTCGGAAATTTTATGATTGAAACAGACAAATTGAAAGAAAAATTGACTCAGTTAGATCAATCATGAAGGGAAAGTATTAGCAATATCAGAGCACACACATTTGATCAACATGACAACAATTAAACATAAACGATCTTTGTTCAATACATACATCAAGTAATATCTACTACTATTAAACGAGACCCACATTTGACAGAAAACAAGTTTGGGTGAGATATACATATTGTTGGATAGCCTTTATGATAAAAAGTATCATAAAATTAATTTTGTTTGTTTTGTATTTTTAAGAGAGAGATTTCCATTTCGAACATGCTCAAGATCTATACTGTGTGGTAGTTACTAGCTGTAATAGCATAGTAATTCACATATGCATATATGATACTTTTGCAGATATAGTTATGTGTGATCGTAATTCATGCATATCCCTTTTGATATACTATACATATTTAAAAGCATGAATTTGAACAGGAATTAAATGTCAAACACACAGCAAGCAACCCACATAAAAAATTATCGTTGTTATCATTTACTCGCATATGATCGAATATCCGTCTGTTTTAAAATCATTCATAACACACAAATTGAGTAATGTTACAATTAATTTTACTACTGAACTAGCAACACATATTTTGAAGCATACTAACTACTTTTAGCAGAAAATATACAATCCACTTTTACCTAAGTTAAAAACTTATGGTTTGTAAAATGCTTATGAAGAATGGGAATTAAGATTTCGGAACAAGAGTCAAATAATTTTTAAAACAATTGTTTTACATTATTTAAGTGATAGAAAGTACCACTATAGGGCAGATTCAACGTTATTAGTCGGGGAATTACATTAAACTTGTTCTATTTAGTGCTAATTAATTGATTGGATATTTTAAAATATTATTTGTTCTTGAACATACATTGAAAACCAAAACTATTTGGATGAATAACCAAATGAAACATTAAACTTAATTTACATGGTGCTAGTGGATTGTACTCTTCATTCTACAATAAAATCATAGTTATATTATTTACCTGTCGGTTGAACGGATGCTATTTGGCTTGTTAATTTATTTTTTACAAACTTGAGAGCGTTTGCTAAATTCATTTTAATCCAGTTAGAAAAGCGTGATATTCTGTTGAACGCTTCTGCAATCTTGTTGGTCTCATTATCTGCCGTTGGTGCAGACAAGGATGATGAACCAAAATTTGACAAAAGCAAGGCTAAGAAAAGGTTAAGCACCTGCAAAACAATGTCATGTAAAAACGATCTTGGTCCATGTTAATTTGCATTACTTACGACTAAATTTCCTATCACTACAGTGGCCAAGAAAAATGGTATGCAGGATACATCACCGACAAGCATACAATCCCACATTGATTCAATCCATTCTCCGCATAGCACACGGAACACAATCATGAAGGAATGCATGAAATCTGTAAAATTCCATCTTGGCAGATCATGGTCGGGGAATCTATCCACATTATCTGGAAAAGTATATTAAAGAAAAGGAAAAAAGCAATTAGGCTAGCAAAACACTGATTTTCTGATGAAATCTGTCACAAAGCATTAAATTTGCGTTTGTGAATATATAATAATTGAGAATAAGCTAGTAGACTACTTGAATTGATCATCAAGACATTGTAAGCTGTTTCTCTAAACCTTTTTCTAAAAGCTTATCGTTAATGCATTTTCTTTAACAGGGATTGCGTTGGCATTGTAAAGAGCATAATGCATGTACATTGCAAATAATATAGTTACAAACCAATTGCAAGAAAATTTTGGCTGATTTGGGCGAGACATTTTGTACTTGTTGTGTAAGTAGGTCATAGTAATTATAATAATATTAATAATGATAGTAAAATTTATCAACTCCAATTGCTTTTTTATTTGCCAATTTCTGTAAAGAAACAATAAGAATTTAGCAAATGCTCATCAAATCAACCATTTCTTACAAATGATGAGGGGTTATAACAATATACATAAGCCACAGATAATTAGAGCTTAAAGCAATGTATGCAAGGATCAGAAATTAGCTTTGTTCTTTGATACTCTACCTTTAATTTACAGATTATGACACTATATGTAAAAAATCATGTTTCGTCTAGAAAGTACATCCTATAGAAGCTTACAGTATTTTCATGGATTTATTTTATTTATTTGTGTACTAAAAGCATTTGTCAACTATTCTTTAATTTTATGTAATTCTGTAAGCATGGTTGCAAAAAAAGTATTTCAGGGGTTTCTGAATACAATTTACATAGTTTGATCTTATTTCATTAAGAATAAATCCTAATCAAATGTATGTTCCGTACACAATGAATCTCTTGTGTTTTATATAAATAGTGTTGGCTTGAATGGTGCTTATTATCACATTTATGCGCGGATGCAGTGCTCACTACTTACCGACATAGTTCTTTCCGAACAGCTGCATTCCCATCACGGCAAAGATGAAGATGATAATGCAGAGCACGAACGTCAGATTACCTAACGCACCCATCGTTCTGCCCATGATGGAAATGAGTAAATTCAGCGTTGGCCACGATTTAGCGAGCTTAAAAACTCGAAGCTATTGTAATTTTAATGTTTTGCGGGTAATGTAATGAAACGCATTTGCAACAATGTTGTTACGTTCCAGTTCAATGTATCACAGGTGTCGATGATTTTCATGTAGTGTTGTATGTAAATTGTTGCGTTTTTCAGCAAAAAGTGTTAAAAATCAAACACGAATGATGTGAAAAAGAATCAGAAAAAAGAAGAAAAAGAGAAAAAGAGAGATAGTACAGAAAATTGCAAGAAGTAGTAAGCATATTTTTAAACCGTTGTACTTTAATATTTAACAATGCATAGAGAGTTCCTGAATTTCAAAACTATATTTATAGTCCTAATCACCTTTTGAGTGTAAAAACTGTATTGGAATCATACGCTATCGATATAAGCCCCAACATGCTGTTTTTCTAAAATTTCCACTAATTGCATTCAACGAAGAGATTCTTAATTATTTATCATGACAGATTTGTTTGGTTTAAGATTCGTCTAAATTGTGTCCTTTTTTTCTACACTAGCATAACTCAACCGATACATTTTCTTAAGCTACTAATGTAATTTATGCTCCAATAGAGATTGTTAGTGATTTGCAAGTTAAAGAATACTCAATTTTAAATTAAAATGTAAATAGTTTTTTTTATTTGATTATGGAATTCACACAAACGATATAGCCCCGCCATGTCATTTTAGATCGTAAATGGAAATGGCTTCATCCAATGAAATACCATCTATACTATTAACATTACGGCCTTTTCGACCGTTTCTCCAAAATAAAAACACGCGTAAATTGAAGAGTAATACATCCAGTAAATCTTAAACAAATTCACCGTGTTTTTATTCAGAAGGAAAAATATACCGTTTGGGCTATAAATAAAATCGTGCGGATTATGTATAGCTGTCGTCAATAATTTATGTATCTTTCGTGGAAACTAAAAACACGCGTGGAACTAAAACAAAATGTCATTTTGAAGCGTCGTCTTCAGATTTTCTTTTTCGCGACAATTAATATCACTACTAGACATTGCCGGTCTGTCAACTCGTACGACTTAATAATATGCTCGTCATGGGTTCAAGTCCCGAATGGACCGTGTCCCCCATACGTAGAACTGATTATCCTGCTATGTGTAATTGAAAGCCAAGCCTATATGGTAAATTTTCTAACAAAAAATGTGTTTTACCGGGAGCTCTGCTTCATTATCGAAAATATGGACACTAATACCGCAGGAGCCTATTTGACACTCAAAAAGCAAGCAAAATTGTTAGATGGGTGGAGAACTAAGCATCATATGGGAATTAGCCAACAAGTGACGAACCCCGTTTGTTCACTATTGATGATCTGTTCCTACCGCATTCTGACAAAAGTACTAAGAAACACCGAAAATGTAAGTTTTATTCTCTCCGCTGAGTAACCTAGTTCATAGATTCTTGTTTGTTCTAGTCCAGGGGTCTCCAACTACGGCCCGCGGGCCGCATGCGGCCCTCAAGAGCTTATAATGCGGCCCTCGATGACTTTGCCAGAGTTAATATAAATATTGCGTTATTATGACTTATTCAAATAAAAATATATTTTTTACTTTTCTTAGACAAAAATCAAGCTTTAGTACCACGAAACTGTATTAGTATCGTTAGTATTTTGTTGTAAAAACGAGATTTAAACGTTCACTCATCATTTAAAGGAAGCGTCAAATGGCCCTCAATATAGTTATTTTTGAAGCAATGCGGCCCGCGAGCTGAGAAGTTTGGAGGCCCCTGTTCTAGTCGATGGAACATGATCTGCTTGATCTGAACGTCTCCATTTACGATTAGATGAACAAATAGACCATTGCATAAATGGTCAACTGCAAACAGTCGATCTAGTTTAGCGATGATAACCGTAGATTTGGTTTTGGTAATGGTAAAGTAAAAGGACAATATTTAACAACGGAAAATACTTTCACGATCGAATGAATTTCCTAATTGTCACAAGAAGCTTCCATTTTTCCAACCGCACAAAATTAAACTTAAACTAATTTAATTAAACTTAATTAATTAAACCAATTTTTCCCTTTTAATCCAACCTAACAGTATTCTATTTTTAAATGACGATATACTAGTATGACATTAGTGTAAGTAGCTAAATTTATTGAACGTCCTGCTAATGACCGTAATTTGGGCATCGCTTGCGTACGCTGAATTTGTAGTGCGAACCCTAAGTGTGTTTCTACTTATTAGAGAGCGCTTCTAAGCGTATAGATTTAATCTGTTCTGTAAATATGTTTCATAAATTTCTTTATTTAACATTTTTGCAATAAATACGGATTAAGAAATTTATATGCGATGTAAAGCAATACACGGACACCGGATAAAAGGTACCCATATAAACGGCGTCCTTGTAGATCAAAATATTTTCCATAAGGGACAAAGCATGGCACCGAACAAATGCTGGAAACTTTGTCACTTTGACAAAAAGAGATTCTCGTGACCGCATAAACAATATAGACATTGACACAACTTTTTACCATGACACAACTTTCGCAGAACGACATGCATTTGTGTAGTTCCGAGCTTCTCATGCCAAATCCGAGCCTCTCGTGCATACTCTTTGTTGACCTCGATAGAGACTTCCTAATTATGAATTTCTATCGATCACAGAACAATAAGGCAATTATTAGGATTCATACATTTATTAAATTTGATTCCCAATCCTGCTTTGATTTAGAATTCCCCTTAAAACTACCCGCACGATACTTCATAGAAAGACCTACATTCGTGTAACCGCCTAGGGTTCACTAGTGTCAATCCGCCACTGCCTACGGATGGACAAAAATGAATTAAAAACATTATTTTTTTACAATATTTCCATATTAATAGATCACAATTACCCTAGATAGCTGTTATTTTAGCATTAGTTTGTTGAAATTTTTTAGAAAACATAAAATTCCACCACTTTCGCGTCAATATTTTGCCTATTTTATTTGGTCGCTTCAGGGCACGACATATTGACAAAAGCTCATGTTTCGACAAATTTTAGAGGCTTTTGTTGCTGCCGTTGCCTCGCACCTATAGACACCTGCATGTTGAAGTAAATTTTATGCAAAGCAATTCTGCAGGATTGATATTGCTGAAGCTTTATCACTAGTAGATGTGTTAAGTAAAACGATAATAAGAAGTAAAGAGAAGTAGATTGCATAAGTTTTTTTGTGGAATAGTTTTAAAGTGGTAGCTAAAAAGGTTATTGTAGCTCTAAAGGCATTGTTGAACTAATGTTCAGCATATAGCAGATAGAAGAAAAGTAAACGTTCGATAGTTACAAAAAGAGAGGGTTTTGAACCACATATCCAATCTACCAAGCACATTTTGGCATTTCTCACACTACCTGTGTAGTTTTTGCCAAAAAGTTGCATCCCCATCACGGCGAAGATGAAAATGATGATGCATAAGACGAAGGTTAAATTACCAAGGGCACCAACTGTACGTCCCATGATGGAAATCAGAAGATTCAATGTAGGCCATGATTTTGCCAGCTTGAAAACTCTTAGCTGTAATTGCAAGTGCATCAGTATTTTAAAATTGACGATAAACCATGTTTCGTAATCAACGACTCTTGGAAAACTGTATTCGCTGTATTGTTTTATGAGTTATACTGCTAGATAATTAGTATTATAATTTTTTAATGACATTATATATATGCACACACATATAAATAATATATATATATATATATATATATATATATATATATATATATATATATATATATATATATATATATATATATATATATATATATATATATATATATATATATATATATATATATATATATATATATATATATATATATATATATATATATATATATATATAACTATATGTTATACTGAAGAATAAATCTTCAGGCTATACTTACCAAACGGAACGATCGTAATACTGACAATCCTTGAACACCTTCAAGTCCCAATTCTAGCAGAGACAGTGCTACGATAATAAAATCGAAGATATTCCAACCCTCTTGAAAGTAATATTTGGGGCTCATTGCTATGAGCTTCATTGTAGCTTCGATGGCAAATGTAGCTGTGAAGAACTGCAATAAAACAAACAAATTTAATACCCGTATCTCGGAATTAACGTGGAGTGACATTTTTCCACATTCAACCAAATAAATTAGCTGTCACTATTAAATGTATTGAAACTTACGTAGTTGCCACTTTTCAGTGCCTTTTCCATATCTGGATCCATATCGTGATGATCTAAAGCCATAAACAGTGTATTTACTACAATGCAGAGCGTAATGAATAGCTCTACAAATGGGTCAAACACAATAAAAGCAACCCATTCCTGAAATTTAAGCCAAACCCAACAACAGTCCCACACACAGAAAATGTCGATCATCTTCATCAGAAACTCGAGGGCTTTGTCCTTAAACGTTGGGCCATCTTCGTCGTCGTCCTCTGTGGGGAAGTAATAAACAGAGACTGAACATCGTAGGCGAGCATTAGTGCGAAATGTTGTGACTCACTTCCATTTGTGTTGTATTTGTCTTTTTTGTTAAACTTTTTCTATTCCATGTTTAGTGCAATATTTTTAATTGAATAGCGAAATAAACAATCCTTTTAGCCAAGATAATGTCTTATGTGTTATCATGAGAAAAGCTATCAGTAGCATCTTTTCTAGCAAATCAAAAATCTATTCATTAAAGACTATTCTAAATGGCATGTGTTCTTCAAACCTTATTCTGATATCTATTAGTTTTTTTTAAATAAAGTTGAAATTCGATCGAGGCTAAACTACCGATAAGATACTACTCTTGTCTTCTTACTCTTCCAAAATTGATGATTCGTTACATCACTGATCTCGGCAATTGTTAAGTGTATTTTATATATTGTTAGATTTCCAGTATTTGAATGGATTTATTTTAAACCAATTTACATTTAAATTTTACGTAATAATAATTTTTATCATTTTTTATGAAAGTTTCATTTTCATTTTAGATGAAACTATATCGTAACATGCATAAAAAAACTCATGAAAATTTACTTTTCAAAGTCTTCCTTGCATTATTATTTAACATAACACAGTGCGAAGCATTACAATTGAAGAATGTTGTGCAAAATAAGGATTGTTTCATGTAAAACATAAGCAATAAATAAATATTTTATTTCGAACGATTATTGAATTTGAGTTGTTAGTGTCAATAGAAATGTTCACACATTTCTTTCAATGCAACCAATGCTATCTATCATAAATTATATACATATCATACAACGCATACAACGCATCTTGCAATCAAAGCAGATTTATTCCTTAAAATAATTTATACAGAAGACCTCCGAAATACTACTATATTGGATCGAAAAAAAGGTCCCGATGCCAGGTGTAAGTCGAATTGTCTTCTATTTATAAATGGTTTATGCTTTTTTAATTGAAAAAATAGCATAATAAAAAAAAATCATAAATAATCTACAAGTTGAATTTTTCTAAAAAGATACAGTTAAAGATACACCATATACAGTTGATCAATCAATTGATAGTACACTCAACTTTTTCGAATTAATTTGCCAATATCTTGCCAGTTTCGGGATCGACTTTAAATTTTGATGATATTTTTAAGACGAAGATTATCATGATTTGTCCATCATATTTTGGCCAAAATTGTCAAATCCGCCAATAATTCTAAGTCATGTAATTGAATAAAAACCTATAATTAAATGTACAAAACTAAAATATTTGAGCTCATAATTTAGTTTTCTTGAGCAGCGAAAGCCTTTGGCCCCTCAGTCTTCTGTACGTAAGGAAAACAAGTAGGGTAATTTGCCAATTGTTGCACACTTAAGGTAACGTATTTCATATGTTTGAGATGGATAAAACCACAATATTCTTGTTATTTGTGTCTAGTATATATGATTATTGTTTAAAAAATAGTATGTATATTTTATTTTAGGGATAAAAACGATGAATAA
This sequence comes from Anopheles arabiensis, assembly GCF_016920715.1. Lineage (NCBI taxonomy): Eukaryota > Metazoa > Arthropoda > Insecta > Diptera > Culicidae > Anopheles > Anopheles arabiensis. The sequence goes on along the minus strand of NC_053517.1, from coordinate 63,285,459 downwards.
TGGCAAGAAATACTAATTTTCAAACCTATGCAAAAATCCAATTGTTGCACACTTACAAAAACTCCAAATTCTATTGTTGCACACATTTTATTCAATTATTGCACACTTTGAAATACAATGAAATAGACAACAATGAGCCCTGAAATGGATGTTTTTTTTCTATCAAATAGTGATTAGAACAATACGAAACGCTGTTGCATTAAATGTTTGTCCTTGGTTCAAGCCGGAATTCCACAAAATAAGTGGCGAACTTACACCTGCAACCGATTGTCATTTTTAAACAGAACACTGTCAAAATGATAGCACGAAGAAAAAGGAGGCTTTGGGTTGTGCAATAAATAGGATCAAAGCACTCTCTTTGTTCACATTGTTAAACAGCGTATTAAATTTTTTTGCAAAAGTCGAAAATTTTGATACCGAATCGTGAGATTTAACCTTATTTGTCGATTGCAATCAAAATATAAAGTGTGAGTTATTCACAGGGCGAAATAAACCTTATTTTGTGAGGAACACTTCTTATCGGTTTTACTAAGAAATCCATTCGACTTGATTGAAATCAGTCGAAATATTTTCATTTGTGTCTAAAAATCGAAAAATGCTAGCTTCCTTTAATGTTTTGTAAATATTTGAATAAACAACAATTAATACGCATTGGGCAATAATTCGGTGGTGTACAACAATTGGCATATTACCCTAGTCTGTTTTGCCAATTAGAGTTCGGCAATAGTCATAACAATATCAGCTTGAAAGAACTAATTGTAATTTTTCCTACGTCGTACCCTTGGGCCATATTTTGATGTGCGACCAATTTGTGGACAACGCCATCTTGTAGCCAAATGTGCATTGGAATAAATCATTAAGGCCGGGCTACATTGATCGTACTCGCAAGCGTAATTTTGATTTTCACTAGCGCATCTGGCGGCTGCTGGTGGAAGCTTTTTTGGTCATCGAGGGAATGGACCTGCCGGATCTCAAATTTAAGTTATTTTTATCGTTTTTGATGCGAAAATGGCTGAAATACTTGCACATCATATTTATCTATCAATTACAAAGCTTTTTCAGTCCAGTTTAAGTAAAAACATGGAAAAATAACGTATTTTCTGGAACGGCTCCAAATTGTTTGGCAAAATGCAGCCGCGCCAGCGCAGTGAAAATCGTATTACATCAGAGTATGATTAATGTAGCCCGGCCTTTAGAAATCCTATGTTAAGGCCGGGCTACATTGATCGTACTCGCAAGCGTAATTTGATTTTCACTAGCGCATCTGGCGGCGGCTGGTGGAAGCTTTTTGGTCATCGAGGGAATGGTCGTGCCGGATCTCAAATTAAAGTTGTTTTTTATCGTTTTTTGATGCGAAAATGGCTGAAATACTTGCTCAACATATTTATCTATCAATTACAAAGCTTTTTCAGTCCAGTTTAAGTAAAAAACATGGAAAAATAACGTATTTTCTGGAACGGCTCCAAATTGTTTGGCAAAATGCTTCGGTCAGCCGCCGCAGGGAAGTGAAAATCAAAATTACACCAGAGAGTACGATCAATGTAGCCCGGCCTTTAGAAATCCTATGTTAAGGCCGGGCTACATTGATCGTACTCCGTAGTGTAATTTTGATTTTCACTAGCGCATCTGGCGGCGGCTGGTGGAAGCTTTTTTTGGTCGTCGGGGAAATGGTTGTGTTGGATCTCAAAGATAATTTGTTTTTTCTCCGTTTTTTGATGCGAAAACTGCTAAAATACTTGCACAACATATTTATCTATCAATTACAAAGCTTTTCCAGTCCAGTTAAAGTAAAAAACATGGAAAAATAACGTATTTTCTGAAGCGGCTCCAAATTGTTTGGCAAAATGCTTCGGTCAGCCGCCGCCAGATGCGCTAGTGAAAATCAAAATTACGCTTGAGAGTACGATCAATGTAGCCCGGCCTTTAATCTTAAGCCGGGCTACATTGATCGTACTCAAGCGTAATTTCGATTTTCACTAGTTCACTAGGACAATGTACCCCGGTCTTTAAGGCCGGGCTACATTGATCGTACTCTCTGGCGTAATTTTGATTTTCACTAGCGCATCTGGCGGCGGGTGGTGGAAGCTTTTTTTTGTCATCGAGGGAATGGACCTGCCGGATCTCAAAATTAAGTAGTTTTTCCATCGTTTTTCATTGCAAAAATTGATGCAATGCGTGCAAGACATGTATCTACGTTTTACAACACTTTTCTCCTCCGATTTCAGTAAAAACATGGAAAATTAACCTATTTTCTGGAGCGGCTCCAAATTGTTTGGCAAAATGCTTCGGTCAGCCGCCGCCAGATGCGCTAGTGAAAATCAAAATTACGCGTGCGAGTACGATCAATGTAGCCCGGCCTTTACAATTTCAAGCATTTCATGCTGCGTTAAGGCCGGGCTACATTGATCGTACTCGCAAGCGTAATTTTGATTTTTACTAGCGCATCTGGCGGCGGCTGACCGAAGCATTTTGCCAAACAATTTGGAGCCGCTTCAGAAAATACGTTATTTTTCCATGTTTTTTACTAAAAACGGAGGAGAAAAGTTTTGTAAAACGTAGATACACATGTTTTGCACGCATTGCATCCATTATTAAAATGGAAAACGATGGAAAAACTAATTAATTTTGAGATCCGGCATGACCATTCCCTGGATGACCAAAAATAGCTTCCACCAGTCGCCGCCAGATGCGCTAGTGAAAATCAAAATTACGCTTGCGAGTACGATCAATGTAGCCCGGCCTTTATACGGATGTCACACGATGCGTAAACTTTGGCGTAAACTGGATTTCAGCCATACAACCCTATAATCTTTTGACAGGAAGTTTACGCTCTCCCATACAAATCAAGCGTACACTTTTTGAGTTTACGCCTCGTGTGACGTCCGTATTAAGGCCGGGGGAGACTGTCCGTACTCGCAAATGTAATTTTGATTTTTACTAGCGCATCTGGCGGCGGCTGGTGGAAGCTTTTTTTGGTCGTCCGGGGAATGGTCGTGTTGAATTTCAAAATTAATTAGTTTTTTCACCGTTTTTCGATGCGAAAACGGCTGAAATACTTGCACAACATATTTATGTATCAGTAACAATGCTTTCCCAGTCCAGTTGAAGTGAAAACATGGAAAATAACGTATTTTCTGGAGCATCCCCAAATTGTTTGGCAAAAGCCGCCAGATGCGCTAGTGAAAATCGAAATTATACGTGCGACTACGATCAATGTAGCCCGGCCTTAATTTCGATTTTCACTAACGCATCTGGCGGCGGCTGGTGGAAGCTTTTTTTGGTTGTCGAGGAAATGGTCGTGGCGGATCTCAAATTTAAGTTGTTTTTCCAATGTTTTTTGCCATGAAAATGGATGCAATGCTTATAGGACATGTGCATCTACCTTTTACAAAACTTTTCTTGTCCAAATTAGGTTAAAAACATGGAAAAATTACATATTTTCTAAAGCGGCTCCAAATTGTTTGGAAAAATGCTTCGGTCAGCCGCCGCCAGCGCAAGTGAAAATCAAAATTATACCAGAGAGTACGATCAATGTAGCCCGGCCTTTAAACTCGTCATGCAGGGTTCCACTGTAGTTGGCATTGTCGTAGTTGTCGGTATACCAAACTTAAATTTTGACCACATGTTGCTAAAAACCATGTCAATGTCTACATATTTTTTATATGTTTAATCTATATTTGCATTGATTTTTTAGCATTCAACTGTATCTGAAATATGTGAACATTAAGGCCGGGGTACATTGATCGTACTCGCAAGTGTAATTTCGATTTTCACTAGCGCATCTGGCGGCGACTAACCGAAGCATTATGCTAAACAATGTGGAGCCACTCCAGAAAATATGTTATTTTTCTATGTTTTTTACTTTAACTGGACTGGAAAAGCTTGGTAATTTATAGATAAATATGTTGTGCAAGTATTTCAGCCATTTTTGCATTTTTGCAACTTTTTTTGAGAAAAGTTTTGTAAAAGGTAGATGCACATGTCTTGCACGCATTGCATCCATTTTCATGGCAAAAAACCTGGCGGGGGCTGATAGAAGCATTTTTCCAAACAATTTGGAGCCGCTTCAGAAAATATGTAATTTTTCCATGTTTTTAACTTAATTTGGACGAGAAAAGTTTTGTAAAAGGTAGATGCACATGTCTTGCACGCATTGCATCCATTTTCATGGCAAAAAACGATAGAAAAACTACTTAATTTTGAGATCCGGCACGACCATTCCCTCGATGACCAAAAAGCTTCCACCAGCCGCCGCCAGATGCGCTAGTGAAAATCAAAATTACGCTTGCGAGTACGATCAATGTAGCCCGGCCTTTATATTAAAATATCATCTACATGATGATGGGATGATTTTAACTAAATCAAAATGTAGTAGAAATCTACTTTATAAGCTTTATACAAAACAAAATTGATTTGATACAAAATAATAATAATAATTTTGATAAAAATCCAAATCCTTCTCCCTAAAATAGATGTTGCTGAATTGTATTGTTTTCGTTCGAATATCATATGGATATTTGAAACAGCGTAAATCTACTCCGTACTATTCTAATGCAAAACCAAAAATGAAACAGCAATCACAATTATTCTACAGGTATCTAAGCTACAACTACTTTCTATACTAAAAAAAATACTATTTTGTATACACTACACGAGTCATTAGCTATGGATTGTTTCATTTCGATTAAAAGCTTTGTGGAATTATTTAAACGATTAGGTTCTTACTTCACACTTTGTTTGGTTTTCATTACCATGGAAGGCATTATTCATACGGAAAGATATCACATTAACGCTCCAAAAAAAGATAAATAAAACACAAGAAAGTGGAGTCAACTAGAAGTTTTAAGTCTAGCACCAAATTCAATAAATCGTATATTTTAGGGTATTTCGCTTTCAATCTACATCATTACAGTAATACTAAAATTAAATAATTGATGATCACATGTGACTAGGATGTTACATTTATGTCCACATAAAATAACTTAAAAACGGAACAAACTAAAGACAAGCTACACACGTCAAAGTATACTATAAACAATTGGCAACTATCTTTTTAAGTGCTCATGTAGAATAAAATGAACAACTTACATAAAATGTGTGTTATTCGTTAAAAATAGATAGAAATTATTACAACAAATATTCATCCGAAATTAAACTTTCAAACAATCGGGGAATAGGATTATCATGCTTAATTGTTTTAGTTCATATTACTTTTATATGAGTGATTACATTTATATTTTATTTTAAGTACTTTTATTTGCATATATTACCTATACCAATAGACCACTTGGGACTAACTGACGGTGAATCCGTGGTACAGTCGTCGAATTTCATTACTTAATAACATGTCTGTCAAGGGTTCAAACAAGTGATGCGCATTCTATAACACATCAAGTAGGTTCTTTCTGTTCCTGCATAGGAACGATCGAATGTTTGTTCGCAATTTTGAATCTAGTTGGTTTGTTCTGAACAATCAGAATGATCGAAACGAGTTCAGAGTTCACAACAGTCCTCCCCTTATGTCAATTAACGTACTCGTTTGGTTATGTTCCTTTTTCAAAATCACTGCGTTCCGTTCATTATTTTCCCTAATTTTCCCAACTCTACTTCAAACCCCGTATAACACGGCCTATAGGTTGGACTGACTATCCAGCTAATGGTAATCATTAAGTCACTAATAGCAAACCTAAACCAACTACAGTGGTTGGACAGAATAAGATAAAAATTAAAAAAAAACAATATTGGATTGGTTTGTCGTTTGTTTATTACGGATCAAGTTATGTTGAGCTTTAATTGTTTTGTTTAAAGCATAGGTAAAATCTCAATCACTGATAGTAACATTCTTAAGATATATTTTTCATGATGATTGGTCCAAGCAAAATGTAGATTACAGCTTAATGTGGGACAAAGTAATATATGCTAAAATGCTTGATGTTTTGTTCAATCAAGACCATCGAAATAATTTAATAAAATTGTAACATTTTTAGCTTTGTCGATATAACATAACCAAACATTGTTTTATAGAAACATAATATTTATGGCGTTATTATGCAAACATAAAATTAACCTTTAAAAACATAAAATTGTAGGCGTTTATGATTACAATAATAAATGGAGTTATGATTACAATAATAACAAATAATGCAAACATGTTTTTTAAATTATCCGTGAATAGTATAAAACACGTATCACGGAAGCTAAACAATGATAAATCAAACAAACTAAATTATTGAAAACATTTCTTTTTATTTCAGGTGACTCGAATGTGAAATAACCGTGAACATAATATACACTGTAATTACAGATTATATATATATATATATATATATATATATATATATATATATATATATATATATATATATATATATATATTATATATATATATATATATATATATATGCGTTGTGTGTGTGTCAATATTTATTCGAAATTACCTCCGTGATCACTTGCCCTGCTGTGCCGACCAGCAGCTTGCTCAATAATGTCATTTAACACCATCACGTCTAGAAGACATAGGAAAACAATTGATTAAACAATTAAAGTGTGCAAAATACAAAATGTTGTTTTTATCTGTATTTACCTTTCATATCTACCACAGTTTGAGTTTGAGCAGGTTCTATGAAAGGATTGTCGTTATGTTTTATTTTTCCGGCATCGTCTGTACAGTCCTGTGTCAAGTCCTAATATGGTTAGGAAATTGACTTTTATTTTTCAAATTTATGATCAAGATAAGCTGCTAAGCAAACAAAACTCACGAAATCTCGCTGTCCTTTATGGTTTGTTTCAGCGTAGGATAGATTGTTAGCATTCGGAGGTGGTACAATTGAATGGTTAGTGTTACGGGCTGATCGATTTCGCAGACGGCTCTCTTTCGTCATGCCCCCGAGCAGGTCACCGTGAGATGTGTACGAAATACGCGACTGATGCGAAGTATACGACGAGTGCCTTGAACCTGATCAAATTTCGTAGATTCCAGAGTTGTTGATATTAATAGAGGAGAAAATAACCATCAGTTGTTGTTTTTTTTGACTAATTTAAAGCAAATGTGCATGCGCAGCATATTGATTCTGATTTTAAAAAAATCATGAAAAAATAAATGAAATAGTAGATGAATTCAATCATTGTGAATTTAAATATAAATAATGAAACCAATGTTTTGTGTAAAGATAATGCTTTGATTGGTTCTTTCAAGTTTAGACATTGTCAATTGATAGTCTTTTTATTGTGCTTATAGAAATTACACCTATTTCCAGCTATATTCGAATCTCGTGCCGTTTGCATTGAATCACCAACCGGCTGCTTCGAATCGCATGCCACTACAATCGAATGCGTGCATCCATGGTTTACTAAGCTAAAACACCGTTTACTATGCTCTTGATTTCAGAGATCCAATCAAAGTGTATGAAAACCAGGTGGTCTCGTCCCATACAAATTGACAACTAATTTCGGAATAAAAAACGCCTTTTGACAGAATGGGTGAAATGAATTTCCATAGGAACCGTTCGCTTTGTTCTTAGCAACACATACGTAGTACACATTGGTGTCCTCATGGACGGCATTATTTTGATCCAAAATGGATTTTAATTAGTTCAGATTTGGTTCAGCTTACAATAACAAATATTTTGAGTGCTTTTTAAGGTATTTCAGTACAAATAACGAAGATTCTAGGATTGTTTGTGTGTAAAGCAAGTCGTCAGATCAGGCAAGGTATTTCAGTACAAATAACGAAGATTCTAAGATTGTTTGTGTGTAAGGCAAGTCGTCAGAAAACTTGTTTGGGGAAATGTTTTCACCCATGCTGTCAAAAAGTGACGAATCTACTATTAGGAATATTATATTGGTTAATTTTTGCGATCAATCACTTGTGAAGAATAAAGGAGAAGTAATTGCAGTCTACTCTGTATACAGATTACATCATTGCTTGCCATTCCGTGGCAACGAATCACTACCGTTTGTAACGGTCCTGCTGGAAGAACGAAAAGTGTAACAGGCATAAAACAGCACTTTACATGTTCCAACTGGGTAACAGAAGTCCTATTTACTTTAATTTAAACATTGAGAGTAACATGAAACATCGAATCGGCACATACATATGCAATATGCAATATGCATACCGTCTTCTGCTTATAACCCGGCAACGAATGATGTTTCCATCCCATCTGCCTGACGGTGTCGAATGCAAACCGCCTGCTTTGAACATGTTACCGATTGAAGGCAACATGGTTGAATCGCGCGACTGCGCGTTCACTATGGTCGAACATATGCCACACGATCGATTGTGCCGCTATTGATTTCGAGCAACTGTTTTTTTACGTTTGAAAGTTTTTTTTTCCCCGACTGCATTTCGTTTTTAAAATACTATTAAAGGTATTATTTCGATTATAGGGAACCCGACGAATATTGGTTGAAAACAAGGATTTTACCATCAACAAGGGACCATGGTTTAAACCAATATTCGTGATTTACCTATAATCAGAGAATTCCTTTTTATTAGTATTTTACTAGCTAAAGGTGAAGAAAGAAAAAGCTTTCAAACGTAAACAAACAGTTTACTATGCTCTAGCTTTCAGAAATCCAATGGTAGCGGCACACGATTCGATCGTAGTGGCATATGATTCGACCATAGTGGAACGCGATTCGACCGTAGTGGAACGCGATTCAACCATGGTTGCACGCATTCAATCGTAGTGGCATGCGATTCAAAGCAGGCGGTTTGCGATTCGATGCAAATGGCACTAGATTCGAGCGTAGATGGAAACAGGTGTACATGAGATCCTTGGATTTTATCAGTCATGTAATATTCTAACTAGATTCTAATTCGTATAATATTCTAACAGGAAATGTGTGCAAAATGTTGAACAAAACTCTTATTCACTCCATAGCAACGTCCATCGCTAAACATAAACAATGTTCAATTTAACTGTCAAAATTTTCCCATGGCTTTCTGTCAATTTACTCTAAACGCATCGACCTGTTCTCTTTCAAAGACCTTGGACACGATTCGATCGAAGTGGCACACTGTTCTACCGTAGTGGAACGCGATTCAACCGTACAGGCACGCGATTCAACCGTGGATACACGCATTCGATCGTAGTGGCATGCGATTCGAAGCAGGCGGTTGGCGATTCGATGCAAACGGCACGAGATTCGACCGTAGCTGAAAACAGGCGTATAAACACATACGTTTATATATTTTTTAAATCATTATGGTTTTGCTTTCGCACTGCTACTTATCTTGCTCGGTTGTAAGTATGCGTTTATTGTTTGAATAATAAAAATCGTATTTTGGTAAAACATATTGTTTTCTTTCCTGTTTCAGGGTACGTTTAGGTGGTTTGGGTGTACAAGGTAAATGAAGAATATTTTTAATTAGCTGTATGCTTAAATATGAATTTAAACAAGCAAAAGTAAACCAACACTAAGTTGATGAAAGCCTTCTGTTAAATGTTCTTAACTAGAGACAGCAGCTTATTACAGCTTTGCTTAGCATTGCAATGATTTTTGCCGATCTTGGTTAGCCGAACTTGGATTTTAGGTACATAGTTAAAAAAATTGCCGTTATTATTTTCAAAAGGAATATGTCTATCAAACATTATACTCAAACATCAGTTAAATATTGCCAAACTATGATTTGAATGGTATATTAGATCAGCCGGCGGATGTTTACACACTTTCATACATACAAAATACGACATAATACGCTATACCACAATCGAGCTAGAATACATTATATATACTATGGACACTATAAAATTTTTTGAATTTCATTTCTAATCCCAATTATAATTATCTATCTCTTCCAAATATTTTTCTGCTACTCTCATTAGCAATACTAACTTATAAGCACATGTTATATATTGCAATGTATCATTTTTGTAACACCATAAAATGTATTGTGACACATATATGTTACGAATTCACATTTTCCATACTTTACATTTCAATATTTTTTTAACATAATAAATATTTACTGACGAGAAACCATAATAATGCTACAATATACATGAATAAACAATTAGTATTAAAATCTGAGTTAAGTGTAAAGTTAAGGTAAATTATCTGTTGCAGTAAAAGTAAAGTTCTGTAAAATCGATAGAAACAAATTGATTGTAATGAGTCATTAAAATGGGAGAGGTATGAGAGAGCGGAAGATAGAGAGAAAGAGAGTATGAATTTTTGGGGTTTTTTATAGTGTACCTAAATTAGCATAGTATACTGGAACGATGATTGCACCATTTTCTTCCGACATCGGCGTTACCGCGTTGGAATCATCAGCGTATGGCAGGTGTTCTTGTGCATCGAGATATGTTGATAGTACCAGTGGTTTTCTATCGCTACCAGGTACACCAACGAAACGTCCTCTACCGTTACGTATCGTGAACTGTAGATTTCCGATTGAATGATTGCATCATAGAGCCCACGATGATTTTGTTGATTTTTCGATTGATCCAAGATATGAAGTCCACCACAAGAAGGAATGCATTCGATAGACAATTATGGAATAAGCAAAAAGAGTGAGGATCGAATGTGAACAGGAATAAGTTTATGAGTATGTTTGGTGTGGAGTATTGAAGTGTGTAGGTAGTGGTAATTATATATTGTTAGTTATGTATATTAATTTGAGCAAGATGGAACAATACAAAACCTATTTTTTATAAAATTATCGGTGTTTGTTAAAATATGAATTATAGCAAGGCATAGATAATGACAAAAAAAGAATAACAATAGATAATCTAAGATAATGATCGACCTACGCAACAACCAAGAGAAGAAAATATAGAAGAAAATGAAAATAAAACAATAAGTTATGTGGGGAACGTTGAAAAATGTTGTGTTGTTGTACAATTTATGAAGGAATATTTTGGATGAAAAGAGTTGTATGTTGAAAAAAAACCAGTAGAAATCATCAATTAAAACAAGATAATAGTGGGTAAGTGCATTTTTTGAGTTGATTGTACCTGGTGTGATCCTCTAGATCCTCTACGAAGATTAAATGGTGAACCGGGTAATGAAAGTGAAGCCTAAAAAGTAACAGGTTTTATTTGGTTAGTGTTTTACTGTTGCTAGTTGGTATACTTAAACAGTTTGTAAAATTATCTGCTGTACTGCTCTAATAAACAAGAAACGGATTTGTCTAATCATTGTTATTTACTGTTATTTTGAAAAATTTTCTTGAACAAAATATGCTTTTCTGTTGCATAAACATTACATAATAATAACATATTAAAAAAAACCTTAAACTTTTCATTTAAACTTTCGAATGACATTCAAGTCGAAGTTATATATTTAGAATAAAATGTATCAAAATGAGTAGCCTCTAACATAGTTATTGTTTATCCTCTTAATAAAAAATAACTCGTTCATTTTAACAAATACCAAAAAAGTACCTTTTAAATTAGGTACAATATTAAATCCATAAGGAGATTCTACTTCTAAAAATAAAAAGCAAGGACATTGAATTATGTATGTGAGAGCATGCCTTAGCTTAAGCAAAACAGTAAAGCTTTGGCTATGTTTCATATTTTACATAGTAATCTTACATTGCAAAAAAATATGGTAAGTGTTTTTTTTTACAATCAAATCTTGCGACTTGCATCCCATTTGGCCATTTTTTTCAAATAGTGAGGTTTTTGTGCTGGAGATTATCTAAAATGAAGTTTACATTTTACATGATGAAATTATACAATAAATGCATTAGACAAAAGCATATTTTAAACAAAAAAAAAACTCTTGTAGCACCTTTTATATGAATTACATTAAGTAATGTGTACAATAATTTACATGTTCATTGTATTTCACAGTTTTTCAAAATATAAAAGTACTACCTATTTTCTTAAAACAGAACATTGCACAAAATCATAAAAACTTAAGGCATTAACCTACCTTTTGAATAGTAGCGACCCCTAACCCAGCGGTCGATTGCAGTAGAGGTTTAACAATATAATATTGTTTGTTTTATGTTGTATGAATGTATCGTGTATGTGGGTTGTGTGTAATCGAATTATCGTTGAATCGAATGGTTGACATAATAATTGAATATGAAAAACAAATTATGAATATTACTGCGCGCGTGATGTATATGGTTGGTACAAAATAAAAACTTGTCCTGATGATATATTATCTAGTTCTAGTTTTTCAAAAAAAACGTTGAAGACGTAGATTGAGACAAAGCCAAAATAATAGAAATATTCGGAGGTGAAACCGAAACATGTATAACAAGCTGATTTTTTTATAACTCATGATTGCTTAATTTTCTGAAATCAGTATGAAACAGATATTAATAATAAACATAAAACAAACAAAATTGAAAAATATTTAGTAAAAATAATTCAACCAGAATGAATGTTATCATTGCTAGACAAAAACGAATTACCCGTTAAGATTATATTTGGCAAACACTAACCATTCTCCAAAAAAAAAACTATATAGATTATATTTCTATACAACAGATCAATACTGTTTGATTGTTTAAAACAAAGGAATATTACAAACAATTTTCAACCATACAAAAATATACGATAATATTTTTATATTATTTAATCAAATAAGGATCTTGATGTGTAGGTCTTTATTTTACCATTATTATGTAATAAAAAACTCGTTAAAAATGCCTGTTAATACCAAAACATTTCCCTTTTCAAATGATTTTGAATCAATGACAAAAAGCGTTGGTTTTATTTTTGAAGTTCAGAGTCTGATTTCTCCATTCACAACTATTAATGAAGAGATGAAAATGTTCACTTTATTTCAAATCTACCCGTAGAGGATGCTAAAAAGAGGATCATTGAAAACAGCAGTATGTGTTTGTTTCTTAATTGGTGTGTGCAGGTTTTTGAGATAAGTGACAATACATTTCTAATAGTAAATAAAGACAATTGGTAACATAAATTCGACACAAACGGGAACACTTTAATTAAAGTTTTGCTAAAATAGTCTCAGCTTTTAATCGTTTGTTGTAGTATTAATGACAAGTCCTTCAACTGGTGACATATATTTTAATAATAATGACATTTAAAGATTTAATTCAATTTTAACAAATGACATTCAAAGAAGATGAAATAAGATTATAAAGTTGATGTAGTCTATGAACCATGCAACACATAGACACAAAGAAAAAATATGGTAGTTGTTTGTATTAAAAAACTGTGGATGCAATGAGTTATGATGGAAGAGATGTGGTGATTGAGTATCTTGAGTGTATCTAGACCGTAAGGGATCTCAATATAGCAATAAAGACTAGTAAATTTAAGGATAGGATTGTGCGATATAGCGGTAACATACTTACCGCGCTCACTTTACGGGCTTTTGCAGTGCCAGCTGCAGTAGCTGTTGGTGCGGTTGTTCTTGTGATTTCGCTCACCGACTCCAATCCTTCGCTTCTAATAGACATTTTCTCCTTATTGTTATCGTACGTTGCCTTTCTCCTGTCCGACAAACAACTCATAGCTGTGACAGGAGAAACCGAAGGGCTTTAGCGATTTCTGGGTTCGCCGCTGCTGCTGCGGCCGCTTGTTGTGCTTCCAGTTTAGCTGCCTTTGCTGCCGCAGCTTCTTCTGCTTCCTGTTTTAGCAACATCACGGTAACATGGATTGGAGAATTTCAACCGCACGTTGAAAGAGAAAAAACTGGTAAGTACTAAATTCGTATTGATTCACTTATCCGTTTATTTAAAAACACTGTACGTTACATCTGTGCCATGTAGTATAACATTCTCTTTGTTGCAAACAATGTCTAGCCTTACTATGCATGTTTTGAAGCAAAAATATAATTGAGAAAATTTTTGCTAGATGTGTTATTAATGATTGATGAATGAAAAGAATGACATAGAAAAATAAATTGAATCTTCACAAACACGTTAATTTCTTTGATTCTATGGCCAAAATCATAATCAAATAAAACGAAAATTTACCAAAGAAGTCTTATACCCTGTATACTATTTTTTACCATAGTTCAGTAAATATTTACAGACTTTTTCAGTTAAAAGTTATCGGCAGCAATCTTGGATGTTGACCAAAATGGCAGCTCGTTTACTTTCATCACTATAAAGCCATTCTGATATTACTGATTGTTCAGTAATTGATAGCGATTAAAAAGTTTAGGAGAATAAGGTTTTTATTGATACGCAGTGAGGCAGTCCGTTCAGCTCATATTAATTCATGTTTTATAATGTTTGATTCAGATTTAAAATGTATTTGGCCGTACCAAGTTTGATGATTCGATGATGCTTTTGCAATGACATAATTGCAAAAAATGTAGAATGAATGTCATTTGACATTTTTAATGAGACGTCAAAACTGCTTAATCGTGCATTTACCGATACTCAGCCATTAGACCACATGATATTTTCACTCAGTCAACCAGAAAAATGGTATTCGCTTACAGAAGTATATAAATTCACGCGAAAACACGAAAAGGACCCATTTACGATGAAGATCTAGTTCACTTGGGGTACGGCAAAATCAAATGAATGTAGCATAAAAATATCATCCGGCCGTATCGGGGTGGTCGTTCGTCGAAGAACGTTCGTTGCTCATGAGTGGACAGGGTTGTACCAGATAGTACAAAATCTATACGATTTTCTTTTTTTGAGAGGGCTATGAAATGAATGAGCGTCGCGGCGAATTCCGGGAACGAACGAGCCCCGATACGGCCGATCGTGTTAAATAATCAGCTGTACCGGCGAACTCGTTCGTTCCTGGGAACGTTCGCCGCGACGCTCATGTTCACTCATTTCATAGCCCTCTAGATCAAAAATTAGAAAACCGTACAGATTTTGTTCTGGTCAACCTGCCAGTACAACCCTGTCCACTCATGAGCGACGAATGTTTCTCGTCGAACGAGTTCGCCGGTACGGCTGATTAAAAGGGGCAACTATATATTTGATGTAACATTCAATAACCAATCAGCCGTACCGGCGAACTCGTTCGTTCCTGGGAACGTTCGCCGCGACGCTCATTTTCACTCATTTCATAGCCCTCTAGATCAAAAATTAGAAAACCTTATAGATTTTGTACCGGCCAACCTAGTGGTACAACCCTGTCCACTCATGAGCGACGAATGTTTCTCGGAGAACGAGTGTTGTGTACGGCTGAATGTTGGAAACTCGTGAGTGCCCAACAATCTGCCAGGTCACAGCGCGAGAGAAGAATTGGAAAGATGACGAAAGAGTGAGAGGGAAGTCAAACGAGCGAGAGGATTAGAGCGGGAAAACGATAAATTTGGAGATAAAAGGGCAGGATGCGCCTGCCCTCGCCCTTTTAGTTGAAAACGGTAATCTCTACAAGCGGACTAATTTTTTGATTCACCATCATCACAATAAAAACTACGTGTTATCTAAAAAATCCACAACGTTTTCAACAACCAATTTACAATTTTCTTGTAATCATCAGACCGATTTATCATTATTATCACAATTAAAATTTGAATCGAAAAGGGCTCTTAGATGTCAAACTGCCTGTTACGAACTTTTGGCTACTTGTCAAATCGTTCTACATTACTTGACCTCGTTCCTACACAGTCTTTGCTTCGTATGTTCTGCCGTTTCGGCAGAATGATTGATGGTATGTTTTCTAATGTTAAATATTTGTGTTTTAACGTGCAAACAACAATTTATAAATTCTTTAAAAAATTAAAACTTTTGATCGTTTTGTTTATTTTATGGTTTCCATACCGTATTCGTTGGGATGATTTAGAAAACATCAATCACTGAACATTTTGACGTATTGCATTTCTTGACGCATTATTTGCATTTTATTGACGTATTGCGTATTGCATAGTGGCGACTGTCCACCAAAATGACAGATTGAAGTGGCGTGTACCAAAGTTGAAAAATAGTGTTACGATTTAGAACACAAAACTTTGTGTTTTGAACTGGTTTTCCAGACTTAAATTCGCTGTAAGTAAGTCTAGTTCCATCAATTTACAGTCTGTTCCCGAGTTACGCGGATCTCTACCTACGCGGATTCGGAGTTAGGGAACGGTCAGAATCTCACCGCATGCGATTTTGCCGTAAGCTTTTGTATGGAATTTGACGTTAATGACAGCACTTGCGAATCTGTCGCATGCGACGATGCGTTAAAATCAAATGATTTTGATTTTGTCGCATCGCCGCTTGCGATTTTATTTCAGATGTCAAACGTCTAAAACCATATAACATAATGATTATCTTTATAAAGAAACAACAAAATATAATAATAATACCTGAAAAAGGTAGAAAATTGAGAAAACTCTTTAATTACTGCATGCGGCAAAATCGCATGCGGCGAAATTCTGACCGTTCCCTTACGCGGTTTTTACTGTCTAATGCAGTATAAATTGAATTTTGCTAATACATTTAATCCCCTTACTAGCGAAAAATAGGAGAATATTCTGCACGAATCGTACAAAATAAATTATAAAGAGTAAAAAATACTTAATTGAATAAAAACCGAGTAATCAATTATATTTTGGTCGAAAACCACGAAATTCAACTTACGCGGATTTTCGAATTACGCGGATTCCTCCGAAACGCACAAACCGCGAAACTCGGGAACAGACTGTACAGTGGAACGTCGTTTATACGGGCTTATCGGGGCTCAACCTCGCCAGGATATTCAAAAGTATATGCTTAATCACAAATCGCTGATTTTTATGTTTTATGATATTTTATGTTTTGATAAAAATACCAAATTTTACTAACTTCATATTTTTCCAATGCGATTTTTTGAAATTTGTTTTGAAATATAGTGTTTTTGTTCTCACAATGTGCTTTGATAAACTTTTTTCAAATATCCTCCTCAAAACATAATATCACTTGTGTTTTGAAATGCCATTTATCAAAAGCACGGATAAACGGACAGTCGGATAAACGGCGCTCAACTGTATTTTTATTATACTATATGCCAACATTGTATCAACCAAAAAAGCCGTGCTGGATCTGACAGCTATTCATTCGAACTTCACAATTATTTAAATCACGAGGAGAGTGTACAAAATGCGGGTGACATATTTACAAGTGGTAGACAATTATGTTATTCTCAAATCAGGAATCATTTTAAGCATGTTAACGATTGTTCATTGGACTGTAAAACCCTGAACTGTAACAAGATGTGAATGTGATCATTATCAGTTCCAGTACCAGTATGAGTCTAGTGGAAGTTCCGGTATGGGTTCAGAATCGTTTTCAGTGCCGGTACGACTTTGGGAGCAGTGCCAGGACTGGCTTAGAGTTAACATCAATTCTAAGCCCGGTATGGGGTCGGTATGGGATTCAAACACCTGTCTGGGATCGAATTCAGTCCCAGGATCGGTATGGGTTCTGATTACGTTTCTATTAATATGTTTCTTGGAGTTAAAAATCATATGAAATTTGCGTTGCCTTTTGAACAATCCATTGCACACATCCTTCTTCTTCTTCTATTTGGCGTAACGTCCTACGCGGACAAGCCAGCCTATAAAGGTTTTCGAGACTTAATTCATTACTTAATCAGTAAATCCTTGCTAGGGGAACGGTCCATTCTGAGCTTGAACCCATGAATGGCATGTTATTGAGTCGTTCGAGGTGACGACTGTACCACGGGACCCGGATGCATCCTAAAGTTATCAAATACAGAAATTATCCTGAGCAACCCTGTAACAGGGCCAAATTAACTAGTCACTTAGAAGATAAAACAGAATCGTGGTTTGAACGACACATCTTTCAAATGCTTTAGTCTTCTCCCCATTTCCTTTCAACACGAAATGTGTAAAAAAGTGTAAAATAATGTAGGTAAAATGGGCAAATCTGCACGCAAATTCGGTTGTCAAATTAAGTTTGGAGACCGCTGCCAGAAATCCCATAAACCACCATAACGTCAAAATTTACAGATACAATATGACGCATTGAAACGTTTCTTTTTTCGGTCGACCAATAAAGGTCCATCCGTCGTCGCAGCTAAATCGTAACGAGAATGCTTTTAGTTTTTCTTTCGGCAGTACATACCAACAATTGAAAACATATTGAACTACATTTGTCCAATCATTCTTACCTAACCGTTGAAACCTCTTTTTTTTGTTTACACTAATTAGTGTTATTTTCGGTTGTCACATCGTTTTCGTTATGGTGGATTTTCAGTGCGTCTGGCAGTGGTTGGACGGGTTGGCCAGTACAAATACGTCGTAAGTATCATAATATTTTCATGAACGACAAAATATGCAGCACATACGCGATAACGACATACGCGGTCATGCTGGGTTATACAAGTTTTCGAGACTTATTACAAATTAGCCAGCATACGGGAGGACGATCCATATAAGGTTTGAACCCACGACGAGCATGTTGTTAGATTTGCGTGCTGCCGAATGTAACATGGGACCGCGATGAGAGGATCCGCTGTTGGGGAAGGCGAGGTAAAATGGCACTGTTTTAGGGTTTTACAAGTCATTGCACATTGCAATGTGCTGCATATTTTTTCGCTCACGATACTTAATTTGGCTTCTAGTATGTACTTGGACTGATCCAATGTTAATTTTATCTCGTCCAAGTATAGTTTTGAATATTCTATCGAGGTGTAGGTTTGCCAATGTTTCTTTACATTATTCTAAACATTATGACACATTCATACACAAAAACGGAAAGGGAAGACTTAAACTTTAAAATGATGTGTCGTTTGACCCATAACTCGTTTTATTCACTGAATAATTAGTATTTACACTTGCTGGATCAAGCAGGTAAGTAAAAAAGATTTAAATAAAAACAGTCTGATTGTATACGATACACGGGTCGTTTTACATGGTTAGTAACAATTCAATTGCAATGCAATGTAATACCAATGTTATTCAAATTATAATGATAAGGATGATATAATCAATTATTTGTATGAAAATTGCAGTGAATACGAAATACATCACATTCTAGGGGGTACAACCCTGTCTACTCATGAGCGACGAATGTTTCTCGGAGAACGAGTGTTGTGTACGGCTGAGAAACTCGTGAGTGCCCAACAATCTGCCAGGTCACAGCGCGAGAAGAATTGGAAAGATGACGAAAGAGTGAGAGGGAAGTCAAACGAGCGAGAGGATTAGAGCGGAAAACGATAAATTTGGAGATAAAGGGCAGGATGCGCCTGCCCTCGCCCTTTTAGTTGAAAACGGTAATCTCTACAAGCGGACTAATTTTTGATTCACCATCATCACAATAAAAACTACGTGTTATCTAAAAAAATCCACAACGTTTTCAACAACCAATTTACAATTTTCTTGTAATCATCAGACCGATTTATCATTATTATCACAATTAAAATTTGAATCGAAAAGGGCTCTTAGATGTCAAACTGCCTGTTACGAACTTTTGGCTACTTGTCAAATCGTTCTACATTACTTGACCTCGTTCCTACACAAGTCTTTAGCTGAATGTTCTGCCGTTTCGGCAGAATGATTGATGGTATGTTTTCTAATGTTAAATATTTGTGTTTTAACGTGCAAACAACAATTTATAAATTCTTTAAAAAATTAAAACTTTTGATCGTTTTGTTTATTTTATGGTTTCCATACCGTATTCGTTGGGATGATTTAGAAAACATCAATCACTGAACATTTTGACGTATTGCATTTCTTGACGCATTATTTGCATTTTATTGACGTATTGCGTATTGCATAGTGGCGACTGTCCACCAAAATGACAGATTGAAGTGGCGTGTACCAAAGTTGAAAAATAGTGTTACGATTTAGAACACAAAACTTTGTGTTTTGAACTGGTTTTCCAGACTTAAATTCGCTGTAAGTAAGTCTAGTTCCATCAATTTACAGTCTGTTCCCGAGTTACGCGGATCTCTACCTACGCGGATTCGGAGTTAGGGAACGGTCAGAATCTCACCGCATGCGATTTTGCCGTAAGCTTTTGTATGGAATTTGACGTTAATGACAGCACTTAGAATCTGTCGCATGCGACGATGCGTTAAAATCAAATGATTTTGATTTTGTCGCATCGCCGCTTGCGATTTTATTTCAGATGTCAAACGTCTAAAATCATATAACATAATGATTATCTTTATAAAGAAACAACAAAATATAATAATAATACCTGAAAAAGGTAGAAAATTGAGAAAACTTCTTTAATTACTGCATGCGGCAAAATCGCATGCGGCGAAATTCTGACCGTTCCCTTACGCGGTTTTTACTGTCTAATGCAGTATAAATTGAATTTTTGCTAATACATTTAATCCCCTTACTAGCGAAAAATAGGAGAATATTCTGCACGAATCGTACAAAATAAATTATAAAGAGTAAAAATACTTAATTGAATAAAAAAACCGAGTAATCAATTATATTTTGGTCGAAAACCACGAAATTCAACTTACGCGGATTTTCGAATTACGCGGATTCCTCCGAAACGCACAAACCGCGAAACTCGGGAACAGACTGTACAGTGGAACGTCGTTTATACGGGCTTATCGGGGCTCAACCTCGCCAGGATATTCAAAAGTATATGCTTAATCACAAATCGCTGATTTTTATGTTTTATGATATTTTATGTTTTGATAAAATACCAAATTTTACTAACTTCATATTTTTCCAATGCGATTTTTGAAATTTGTTTTGAAATATAGTGTTTTTGTTCTCACAATGTGCTTTGATAAACTTTTTTCAAATATCCTCCTCAAAACATAATATCACTTGTGTTTTGAAATGCCATTTATCAAAAGCACGGATAAACGGACAGTCGGATAAACGGCGCTCAACTGTATTTTATTATACTATATGCCAACATTGTATCAACCAAAAAAGCCGTGCTGGATCTGACAGCTATTCATTCGAACTTCACAATTATTTAAATCACGAGGAGAGTGTACAAAATGCGGGTGACATATTTACAAGTGGTAGACAATTATGTTATTCTCAAATCAGGAATCATTTTAAGCATGTTAACGATTGTTCATTGGACTGTAAAACCCTGAACTGTAACAAGATGTGAATGTGATCATTATCAGTTCCAGTACCAGTATGAGTCTAGTGGAAGTTCCGGTATGGGTTCAGAATCGTTTTCAGTGCCGGTACGACTTTGGGAGCAGTGCCAGGACTGGCTTAGAGTTAACATCAATTCTAAGCCCGGTATGGGGTCGGTATGGGATTCAAACACCTGTCTGGGATCGAATTCAGTCCCAGGATCGGTATGGGTTCTGATTACGTTTCTATTAATATGTTTCTTGGAGTTAAAAATCATATGAAATTTGCGTTGCCTTTTGAACAATCCATTGCACATCCTTCTTCTTCTTCTATTTGGCGTAACGTCCTACGCGGACAAGCCAGCCTATAAAGGTTTTCGAGACTTAATTCATTACTTAATCAGTAAATCCTTGCTACGGGGAACGGTCCATTCTGAGCTTGAACCCATGAATGGCATGTTATTGAGTCGTTCGAGGTGACGACTGTACCACGGGACCCGGGATGCATCCTAAAGTTATCAAATACAGAAATTATCCTGAGCAACCCTGTAACAGGGCCAAATTAACTAGTCACTTAGAAGATAAAACAGAATCGTGGTTTGAACGACACATCTTTCAAATGCTTTAGTCTTCTCCCATTTCCTTTCAACACGAAATGTGTAAAAAGTGTAAAATAATGTAGGTAAAATGGGCAAATCTGCACGCAAATACGGTTGTCAAATTAAGTTTGGAGACCGCTGCCAGAAATCCCATAAACCACCATAACGTCAAAATTTACAGATACAATATGACGCATTGAAACGTTTCTTTTTTCGGTCGACCAATAAAGGTCCATCCGTCGTCGCAGCTAAATCGTAACGAGAATGCTTTTAGTTTTTCTTTCGGCAGTACATACCAACAATTGAAAACATATTGAACTACATTTGTCCAATCATTCTTACCTAACCGTTGAAACCTCTTTTTTTTGTTTACACTAATTAGTGTTATTTTCGGTTGTCACATCGTTTTCGTTATGGTGGATTTTCAGTGCGTCTGGCAGTGGTTGGACGGGTTGGCCAGTACAAATACGTCGTAAGTATCATAATATTTTCATGAACGACAAAATATGCAGCACATACGCGATAACGACATACGCGGTCATGCTGGGTTATACAAGTTTTCGAGACTTATTACAAATTAGCCAGCATACGGGAGGACGATCCATATAAGGTTTGAACCCACGACGAGCATGTTGTTAGATTTGCGTGCTGCCGAATGTAACATGGGACCGCGATGAGAGGATCCGCTGTTGGGGAAGGCGAGGTAAAATGGCACTGTTTTAGGGTTTTACAAGTCATTGCACATTGCAATGTGCTGCATATTTTTTCGCTCACGATACTTAATTTGGCTTCTAGTATGTACTTGGACTGATCCAATGTTAATTTTATCTCGTCCAAGTATAGTTTTGAATATTCTATCGAGGTGTAGGTTTGCCAATGTTTCTTTACATTATTCTAAACATTATGACACATTCATACACAAAACGGAAAGGGAAGACTTAAACTTTAAAATGATGTGTCGTTTGACCCATAACTCGTTTTATTCACTGAATAATTAGTATTTACACTTGCTGGATCAAGCAGGGGTAAGTAAAAAAAGATTTAAATAAAAAACAGTCTGATTGTATACGATACACGGGTCGTTTTACATGGTTAGTAACAATTCAATTGCAATGCAATGTAATACCAATGTTATTCAAATTATAATGATAAGGATGATATAATCAATTATTTGTATGAAAATTGCAGTGAATACGAAATACATCAATTCTATGAACTGTTATGTAAGTCTTGAAAATTACATCAATAAAATTGTTGACATTTTGTAAAATTTAAAATAAAAAAAACTGTTCAATATGCAATCTGGGGGATCGTTATACACGTTTAAATATGGCATGTGCTACATCTTTCGTTTGCATTTTTCATTGGTACAGTATTTTTAAATAATCTAAATAATCCGTGTATAGCAGGGGTATCCAAACTACTGCGCGCAGACCGCATGCGCCCCTCGAGAGCCTGTTATGCGGCCCGCAACTACTACACACGTAGCAACAGCTTTGTAAAGGTTAAAATAAATAGCTTATTATTCATTTTTAATAGGAATATTTTAATTTTTATCTTTTAAAGACAAATATCTAGGTTAAACAATATAAGTTAATTAAAGTTAATTGATAAATAATAATAAGTATGTTAAAAAAATATACATTCAATTTATACAAATACAAACGTGATTTAACGTTCACGCATTAGCTACCGGTAACGCCAAAATGTCCATTTCCAATGTTATTTCGGAAGCAATGCGGCGATGGGAAAAGTTTGGAGACCCTGGTCCATAGTTAGAAAACATTAGGAAAAATCACTACATCAAACATGAAAGTAGTTCACATAAAACCACGAACGAATGAAAAGAATAGAATAAAAAAGAACGTTCTGTCGTGATAAGACTACTTAGGTACGCATTTACGTTCTTTTTCTTCTTAGCGATAAAATTCTCACCCGAAGTGCTTCTTCCTCGGCGGCCTCTTCCTCTTCGGCCTTCTTCTGGAGTTCGTCGTACGACATGGCGACAATGGCCAAGATTAAATTTACAAGGTAAAACGAACCCAAGAAGATAATCACAATGAAGAAGAGCATGTGCCACGGTCCAGCTGATCGTAACACCTGTTTTGCACACCATCGGAGAAAAGGATAGGATGTTTAATAAGGTTGAAATTGTATTACAAAAAAAAAATCGAACAATATTGGGTAATCTTGAAATTCTCTATAGAACTTCTATAAATAATACAAAAATCTAGTGATTTACTTTTTATGACGTGAACAAGAAACGAATAATAAACCAAAGCTAATATTATTATTTGAAAAAAAAAACGAACTAAAACAATTCAATTTGAATGCGAGACATTTTTTTCAATTCTGTGTAGCTCAAATTCTTCACATTCAAATTCATTACATTTGAGTAAAAGGAATTTGAAGGAAATAACTAGTTCATCTGAAGAATAACGAATGAAAACGATAAGCAAAACAGAAAACGCATGTATAATGAACATTTTAATTTGATTTTACGTTTCTTGATACCAACCAGTTGATATAAATTCTCCCAATAATCTTGAGTCATTAGACGAAAGGCAGACAAGAATGCCCATCCGAATGTATCAAAACTTGTATACCCGTAATTTGGATTTTGCCTTGTAAACAAATGTAGCCTTCATCACATTGTCTGGAATACAATAAAATTATTATTTAGGATTTTGACGACAACTTCATATTTCTAAAAAATGTGAGAAGTGAAAGTAAAATGAATAGATTTAAGTCCAGCATAACTCACCCAGCTCCAGATGAGTTTCCACAAAGAGGAATGTCGCCACTCTCGGAATAGAACCAATTTGCTGCAAAATATTTAACTTTTTATTAGTAGACTGCTTCAGATAGCGAAAGGAATCTACAATAATTTAATGAAATTATAACTTACTGTCATTGCTGTTGAACAGCTCCCAGCTTTCGTCGGTTAGATTACCCCAGGAACCATCCAATGGGAACTCTTTTATGCACTTTTGTGTTAGTACTCCCATGTAGATTTGTAGACCCATCAAAGCAAACACGGATAACGAAAACATTGTTAAAATTATCACATCTCTGAGATTCTTTACGGATTCTATAACAGCTCCGACGATGGTTTTAAGCCTGTAAAGCAATATAATACATTATTAAATTTATAATAAGCATAAACATAGCGCAGCTTATAAAAAAATATAATTATACACAATATTTTCACACGCAATACTTACGCAATACCAATATTTTAAACATCGTGTACGGACACGTTTCAAAAAGTTATGGGAGCTCCGGATTGGATTCGTAAATCCACTCCGACTCTAACATTCATAATCCGGATCCAAATCCGAAATAAATATGGAATCGATTCCGGCCTCTCCAAACTGTTGAAACCGTGCCGACCCCTGAACTTGCCGTGGCAGTTGCGATGCCACTGGTCAACTTCCAGGAGGACGACACAGGCGTATTCTATTATTAATTAGTGATAGTAAAGTTGGCAAAATCCGGAGTCCACACCGATCCGACTCCGATAAATTCGGAATCGACTCCGGAAAGTAGGTCTACCCTGCATTAGCCAAAGTGGTTCAGAATCGCCCGGAGTCGGAGTCGTCCGGAGTCGTCTGGAGTTGGCCTTCGAAACATAGGCCTGTATACAAAGTGCACGCGTAAAGTGAAAGACAAAAAACACAACGAAAGGAAACGCCTAATCACAAGCACATTAAACCATCCTGTTCACTCCGACCAACTCCGATTCTGTTCGACTCTGATCGACTCTAGACGACTCGGACGACTCATACTCCGAACGACTCCGAACAACGATTCCGGACGACTCCGGGCGACTCCGGGCGGCTCCGGGCGGCTCGGACTCCTGGCGGATCTAGTGATTCCATTTTGCAAGTGTCGAAATCAGACTAACAATAGTGGAAGTTGGATCGGAATCGTGGGTGCGCTCCAGAGAGCACATCAGTATTTTGAACTCAATTCGATTCGAGTCGAGAAAATTAACTCGAAAGTGAACTTTTTCATAAATAAACCCACAAAATTCATCAACTCGACGTCAAGACGTCTCGATTATAAGAATAGAATGCGCCTGAGTGTGTCACGCACACTGTCGCATACACTTTGCGTGCGAAGTTTAGTGTGTGTCGAGCGACTCGCCGAGTATGTTAGCGAGCCGGAGCTCTCGGCAGGGCACTCGGTGCAGCTGGTGCGCGGCCACTGCACGTATCATTTGAAACAGTTTGTCCATTGTGCGTCTTTGTTATTTATTACCGTAATACGTTGTATAAGTGTTAATAAAATAGTAAACTGCAGAAAATATCACTAACGAATACAGGTCCAGTTGGTTCCGAATGAATCCGGATTACACCGATCGAATCAAAATGGCTCCTATTGAATTCGTTTTACTACCGCTTGATTCGTAGAGCAAAACACGTACACTACAAGAGCATATGTATTATCTCTTCCCGAATATGTTTTACCCCTTCCAACAATTAGTTGGCATCATCCTAACATTTTTCAAACAAATAATTCAATCAATTTTGAGCATCACTACTCAAACATTCACTTCATTACCCATTCTGCCCATGGTTCTTTCACTACCCATTCTGCCCATCACTACATCCTACCAAATCTGGTCCACGAGGTTTTTTGGTTTCGCCCGCGACCGCTTGAGCCATCATTTATTTTTAGATACATTTCTGCTTGTCATGTCAGATAATTCAGGACTCCTGAAACACGAAGAGATTTCAACTTAGCAGGTTTCTCTACCAATTGTCAAACCATAAAACTTTTTAGGTTTTTGCTACCTTATCTCTATGCATGAATACAAAAGTTAAGAATTCCAAAAACTGTTAACGCGTCATCTATCAATTACATAACACAAAAATTGCCAATTGTCGACCCCCTCCTTCCAATGTAACAAACAGTAACATTGGAAAGGAACCCCTCTCCCCCAAATTACGTAACAGATGATCTCCACCCCCCTCAAATAGCCTAGTTTATTGAACAAAATCTGACTTTTTGTGAGTTTCTTTTTTACCTTTTTCTGGTATATTTACATATTTTAAATTCAACCAAAAAAAAAAAAAGAATAGGTATAAAGAAAAGTTTTCCCATGTAGCAATGGAATTCAAAAAGATTCTGATAATCGAATCCTTAGCGTGGTTTGCAACGTTCTCACGATACTGCGACGATCCTGTGTTAAGTTTTTCCGTTCGTCCGTCCGTGGTAATAAAATTCGACGGACCAAATGACGGACTATTCGACTGCGTAGTACATACAAAACAGCCAGATCTTTTTAGGCCGGCATTGCTGCGTAGGTTGTTAAGGGCCGTGTCTGTGCTTCATCGCATGCGATTTTATCGCACGTGCTGTCAAACGCTTTCTCGTATGATATTATGATGATTGTATTATTATGATCGTATGATTGATACTATTTGGATGATTTTAATAATATAACGATTATGAAAAATTAAGTTGAGATTGTTCCTACAAAACACCACACATTTAGTTTGACAGATAAAATCGGATGCGGCGTCCGACGAAATAAAAAAAAATTGATTCCGTCGTACGACGAAATCGCACGTCCGACGTTATCAGTCAAATTCCATATAAAATTTTGACAGGCCTTCCGATAAAATCGCATCCGATGGAGCACAGACACTCACCTAAGTCACGAAATCCATACATACAAAAAAAGTCCATACAAACAAGAAAGACACAGAACATTTGGTATGCAGCCTTGAGTGTTGCTATAGGAAACTGCTAACACGATTGCATATTGCTGGTTTTAGCATGCCAGCTCAACATCGTAACACTATTTTTCGAACGCGTTAAACGATTGTCAACTTTAGAGGCGAGTGAGGCCAATTGGCTCAAAGTCTCTATAAAAATAAAGTAAAAAAAATTGTCAACTTTGTACATACAATTCAAATCCGTAAGCTCTCTTCGATTTGGTAACACTAGGTTTTAAACGCGTAAAATCTCATCTCGAATCTGGAAAATTTATGTTGGCTGTCTTGTCACCCGTTATACATTTTCTAGATTCAAGTTGGGATTCGTACGATGTTGACAATCGTTTAACGTGTTCGAAAAATAACGCTACGATGTTGGCTGGCTTGAGAAAGCCTGTATATGCAGGGTTTCTCAAGACAGTTCAAAATCGTAACGCTGTTTTTCGAACACGTTACAGGGTTTCTCAAGCCAACATACATTTTTCAGATTCGATTTGGGATTTTACGGGTCCGAAAAGTAGTGTTACAAAATTGAAAAGAGTTTATGGATTTGATTTGTATGTACGATGTTGACAATCGTTTAAAGTGTTGGTAAAATAGTATTACGATGTTGAGCTGGCTTGAGAAACCCTGTATCATTCAATATCTATGGCAACACCATACACAAATAAGAGGGCTACAGATTTCAGAGGTTTTGAAAATTAGAGGAACAAAATGTACTGAAAATGAAGGACATGTGACTAATGTTCAAATAAGAGGGTTTTGCAATTTGGAGAGGTCTCAAATAAGAGGGGGTTCACTGTATTTTCAATGGTAATGATGTACATTTCAGCGCGCATCAGTGTTTTAACGCGTAAATGTTGCAAGTAATGTTGGTGCATACCTTAAAAATATTTTAAAAACATCATAAAAATCACATAAATTTAGAAGTTGCAATTCGGTGTAACTGATTGTATCGCTGATTGCATTCAACCAAAAACACTCAACCAACAAGAATTAAAAAACACAAGCTCTCACACTTTTATGCATATTGTTTTGGAATAGGTCGAACCCATCTTTAGGTATACTAAAGATAGAACATTTACCTTTGCAAAACGTTTAGAAATAAGAAATAATAAGAGACTCAGATGTCAGCACAAACTCGTGTTTCTTTTGATAGGATGTTACGAACGATCTCAAGCTTTCCATGAGGCACCGTTCCCAAAATGTCAAGACCATCCCAAAATGAAATGCAAAGAATTGCTAACGATCTGAATTTTGTATCATATCGTACCATGTATAAACTAGGCAGTGGCCCGTACTACTATTTTCAGGAGCATTTTAGCCCGCGGGGTAAATGAGTTTGACACCGCTGATTTAAACTATCAACAGTGTTTACCCGGTATGTGGTATGAATATGCATGATTTGCTACGACTAGTACTAATCGGATAGTCTCTAAAGGAGCACTAATGTTGTAACACTGATGTTTTCTTACAGAAATGATTTCGCACATTCGCACGCACTTTTAAAACATTCATTTAAACTTTTAAATGATAAGTTTACAGCGCATGACCTTCTTCTTCTTCTTTGGGGCTTAACAACCGTTGTCGGTCAAGGCGAACCACTTGTGGGGTTTGTTTTTGAACCTATAACGGGCATGTTGTTAAGTCGTACGAGTTGACGACTGTACCACGAGACCAGCTAAAGCGCGTGACCATATCGTCAGAAATAATTATGATTTGACGGACAAAACTGTTTTGTTAGAAATGTGGCCCTCAGATTGGTAAAGATTGATCATAATAATTTTGATTTACTATATCGTTTTTTTGTGCGTATGATGATGCAGTTCTATATATGATGTAATTTTCATTTTGTTTATAATGATATCATGTATTTGATGACATAATGTATTTTTCCACTCACCTGGAACGATGGCTACCGTTTTAAGAGCTCGTAATACCCTGAATGTTCTCAACGCAGCAAGATTACCCAAATCTATACCCATAGTTACATATCTGTGTTGATATGAGTAGGGAAAGCATAAGAATATAAAAATATTAGTTAGTTTCGGATATCAAATTCTTTATGATACGCACTACATGATAAAACAGGTATCAAATATATATTAAACATATAAAACACAATATAAAAAGCAATATAGTAGTGTAATAAGTTGATTAATACTTGGCCTTTCACCTTTATCTTAACAAAATGCTTAATTAGATGAATCGTGCTGTATTTACATATGATTTGCTTAGTTTTCCCTTACAATAGTTTGGCTAGTTTGGAATGCTGAAAATAACTTTACAAATTGCTAGATTTTTGACCATTTTTTGATAAGTTTGTTAACCGTATGAATCAACTGTTTTCCACTCTTTGTATTATACACAATTGCATTATGGTTACAATACACAATTGTATGCTATGATATATTAATGGAATGAACAAACTACAAACTATGGTTTTACAAAAATCTCAAATATGTCTTAAAATAAATGCAAGTCCGTGAAACTATCTCGTAGGTTAACACATTGTAAACGGTGAAGATTTTAAAACTGTATGGAAACTGTATGGTAATTGGCGCATGGTATGGACGACATCCACATCTAAGAAAATAAAGAGTTAAACATTTCTGTCTACAAGTTCTGCGGCTTCAACATTTATTTACTTCTTAGAATATTAATCACTTATCGAAACAACACAAATCGAAAAAATGCATTGTTAAGTTTTGTATTAATTGTTTATGCGGTACAATAGCCACAGGACAAAGTTACTCTATAAAACAAGAAAAAGAGTTGAAAACAATGGACCAAGCTAACGAATATTATAAAACACAAAAACATTTTGCACTGTACCCCAAATATCTTGCACTTCACCCCAAAAATGCCTCACTATACTCGAGAAATATAGGAAGTACAGAAATACCGTTATGATTCAAATTACGAACAGCTTTAAATTCTGGACATTTTATTGAATTTCTTCACATCCAGTCCCTGGCTATATCGTTTTTTAATTCTAGATGATTCTAAATGATGATGATGTGCTATAATCAATTAAAAATATGTCGGAACCCTAGAAAGCCCTGATGCCACAGTAAAAAAATATTTTCGGTCGGTCAGTTTACTACCAGAGGCATTCTTAGCAGTTTTGCTTCGCCAGTGTTATGTCTTCGATAATTCCAAAAAATCCCGTCTACGTGCATTGATACATGGAATACATCGGAAGCCATTGGGAAGTAATTATCAATGTGAAAACAGCAGTGTTGTATAATATTGTGCACTCAATATCATTAAATTACATATAAATTTTATCCGGAATTTGAAGCAAGATTTTTATCTTGTTTTTAATTCCAGCAGCCGAAGTAAATTTTGATAAATTGTATAAAAATATGTTTTAAACATTGATAATAACAAGAAAACAACGATAGTTGAAGATGTATTGCCAAAGATGTATGTATTCGAGGCTGTGAGCTCGAAACTGTCCGAACTATGAATCAAAAAATTTGTTACAATTTAATAGTTTTTTGAAATGTTTCGAGTAAATTGATTGAAAATCTTTGTTTTACATAAAAAACAGCCTAGCTCGCGAGCGCCAGCATGCATAGTGAGAAGAATAACCTAGCTCGTGAGCGCGATGTTCATCCCAAAATACGTAGCGAGATGAACAAGGTAGCTCGCGAGCGCCCCTTTTCTTCTCACTGCGTATTTTGTCCAGGTAGCGCGATGGCGAGCAAGCTTGATCCTCTCACTATGCATGTTGGCGCTCGCGAGCTAGGCTGTTTTTCTGCATGGATTTTGGACCAACAGGTCGCTCGCGAGCTACCCTGTTCTTTTCGCAACATATTTTGGACTTCCAGGGCGCTCGCGAGCTAGGCTGTTTTTCTGTATGGATTTAAGCAGCAGGCCGCTCGCGAGCTAGGCTGTTTTTTCGCCATGGAATTTGGATTGTCAGAGCGCTTGCGAGCTAGGCTGTTTTTCTGCATGTATTTTAAGCATACAGGTAGCTAGCGAGTTACCCTGATCTTCTCGCTACGTATTTTGGACAGGCAGTGCGCTTGCAAGCCAGGCTGTTTTTCTCTGGGTTTTCGCACATACGATGTGCTCGCGCTCTACGATGTTTTATACGAGTGTTTCGAATATGCAGTATGGGTCGGCGACAGTAGCTTGTGATTTTTATTTTTATAAAAAAAAAACATCAATTTGAGTTTTAGTTTTACTTAACCACAATAAAAATATTTGCTGTTTTTACATGCAGCTATTTACATTCTGTATAAGCCCGAAAGTGTTATAGATTTGGATTTTTCCTCGGAGCAACTAGTTTCAAACGAGCATTTTTTATTTTTTTATGCGAGTGGGCAAATTATATTTTTCTGGAATGAAGAGCGACGAGCGCCCGCTCACTAATGGTTGCGAGCGAACCTTATGATATCCGCTCTTCTTGTCCAAGTCTTATGTGTAGCCGTGAGGTAACTTTTCTGTGTCTTTTTTGCCTTGTCCTTGCCTTTAGATTCCGATGGATAAAGCATGCATACTTTTCGGGTACGTTCGTGGTATAGCCCTCTCATGTTTATGGTGAAAATAGAATCGTATGCAATCGGCTCTGCATTCGGGCGTGGGCAGGCCCGTGGACGCCGTCTGTACGCACACATTCGACCGTATCGGGGAGCTCGTTTGTTCCGGAAACGTTCAGCGGAGCTCATTTTCACTCATTTCATAACCCTCTGTGATCAAACATTAGGAAACCGTCTAGGTTTTGTTCTGCCTTATCAGTGGTACAACCTTGTCCACTCATGAGCGACGAACGTTCTTCGACGAACGAGCTCCCCGATACGGCCGAAAAATTTCCATATTTTGGTTACAAATGGGTTAAATGAGTGATAAAAGTGGTACTAGACTTGTGTTGAATAATTCATATCATGGTTGAGATTGCGTGTTTCCGACAGTTTAAGCTTAAACTTCATCAACTCGAAACTGCCGGCGGAAAAGCAACTTGTCTAATGATAGCAAAATGAACAAAATGAAGGTTTGAGTGAATTTTCTTGGATGCCTAACGCAATATGATAGGCCTGAAAGTTTTCCTGTTGGGTGAGTTTGCGGTTGCACTTACACCATGTTAAAAATAATGCGTTCTATGTCCGTATGGTACTGCCATTCGATTATTGCTAACAATACAACCGACCGCACACTTTCTCTAAGTTTTACCTTGAAAATTACTGTTTATAATCCCTATTTTCCGGAAATTGGAACTGTTTAACACGCACGGTGGCCACAACACTAAATTAACTCATGTCGTACCTTTGATGACGGTTTATACAAAAATGTTGAATATCATATCGATATCCCGGGTTTTTATTGAACGGCATGCCCATTTCTCCCCGTGTTTCCATACTCAATCTTCATATTAATTGTTAACCCAAGCCAGTTAATTTCGGACAGTCTACGCTATATGTTGATTATTTCTAGTTTAAATTGATGACTAATATATTTTGGAACTCACGCTAATGCTATTACTACGAAGTCCAACCAATTCCATGCATCTCTAAGATAAGTAAACGGTTGTAATATGAAACCTCGCGCCATCACTTTTACAGCTGATTCGAACGTGTAGATGCCGGTGAATATCACCCTGTAGTAGTGAATAGTAACACAAGACAATATATAGGGGTGTGTTTTAGGATTTTTGTAAATATGTCAAAACAGATTTGAACACTTTGCATTTGACTCTAGAGAATAAAATGATATATATATATATATATATATATATATATATATATATATATATATATATATATATATATATATATATATATATATATATATATATATATATATATTATATATATATATATATATTAACAACTTAATGAAGTATTAGTATTTTTAAAGGTTTTCAGTAGAAAATAAGCTTGAATAAATAATTACTTTTAATCACAAAAAAGCGTTTCCACAGTTAAAGCTTAAACAAACATTATATTACTTTATAACCTGTGGAAGATTTATAGTGTCGGAGGTACTAGACGGTAAGAAGAGTTGAAAGAGGCAAATGAGACCAAAAGGTTCAAAGTCTATAAAAAAAAAGGAGTAGTTGGGGCCCCCTGTATATGATGAGCGAGGGGTGGTGTTCGAAAAATACCAAACGAAGCTTTGAGAAAAATGTTTGCACCTTGTTGTGTTTTCCTAAGTAGTAAATGTTAAATATGTCATAAATATACAACAGTCTAAG
This sequence comes from Anopheles arabiensis, assembly GCF_016920715.1. NCBI lineage: Eukaryota > Metazoa > Arthropoda > Insecta > Diptera > Culicidae > Anopheles > Anopheles arabiensis. The sequence continues at coordinate 63,252,029 of NC_053517.1, read as the reverse complement.
AAAAACCATTTGTAAATGACGAAATGACGATATTTGACTGCTTCACTGTATACATTTTACATGAATAGGTTTTACTTACATTAAATTAATTCTTTATGTTACTATATCTAGTTCTAAAAGCTAACACATAATAACAGATTTTCATCTTCAAAATAATCTGCCATGAAACTTGCATATCTTGAATTTGCGGCACATACGCAGTTATGTTAACGTATATCCAGCCAAACATTATGCGTCCAGTTTTAGATCTACAGTTTTGTAAAACACACCTACTTAGTCTACCTGTAATCTTCTGTAATTTCTATAAGAGCAGCTCATGAAAATAAACCGATAAATGTTAGCTTTGACTAATTATTAAGGATATTCTTACATATTTTACGAAAAATAAATGAATACATTTGAAATCAAACAGTGAACGTAATCATCAACGTTCACAAAAATTCATTGAATTACCACACTCAAAATATTACTTCCAAATTTTAACGCTAATTTTTTTCCGGATTCAGGATTTTAAACGTTATGTAAAGAGGGACACTTTCTATTGTAGATAAATATAGGGACACTAATTACATTGACTTGCTTAGCTAAATTGCAATTCATTAATACTTACTCGGTAGATTCGACTGTCGGCGTGGTAGGCATAATCATCAATATACAATTAACAAGAATGGTCGTTATTATAAAAAGTGAAAACAGTGGATGTACTAAAATATAAATAGCTACGCGGCGTATGGGGTTAAACGGATCAAGTACATATAATGCGTTAGTTGCGGAGAAACGAAATATATCTTTTCCTTTACTAATCACTACGAATGTCTGTAAGTAAAAAAAGAAAATTGAAAATCGATGTTAAGTAAAGTATGCATATGTTTAAATATAATGTAAGGCGGCGCTCTAGCAGCAATCGAACACGACATCCGACACGAACAAACCCATATAATCATATGGAGGTGCACTGTCAGACACAAACAAACAAACAAGACAAACGTCGAGTCGAACATGTCAGTTGATTCTGTCTGTGATGTTCGATACCCACCTGTGCTGTGAGTACCTTGGCTGTCAAACGCTTCGCAGCTACAGTAGATAGAATTCAATTCGGGACATTTTTAAGTTTGTTTACGTAGTTTGTCTCTTTTTCTTCTTAAAATTGCGTGCAAAATATTTAAAATAGCTATCAATAATTATTGTTTAGTTTAGTTTATTTTAGTTTATTAATCGATGGACTATGAAGCCCTCTCGAGTCAAAATTGTAAAGCTTTACAATCAATTATAACATCAAATATAAAGGATTGAAACGTATTAAACTATAGTGTGTACATAATCCATGTGTATGCACTGTATGTGTTTTGGTATGGACGTTTGTTTACATTTTTCAATATTAAATTTGAATGATTTCTATGTTATTATAGATGTGAATAACTAGTCAATTATGAGTTGAATCTTCCCCCTGTAGGTGGATATTCATTTAAACTATGAAAATAATTTATTTTCGAGACGAAAAGAAAGGCGTATTGCAGTGCATCATGACAGGTCTATAAGACATCGAACAGCTGACAGAGCACCTATCGAACAGAGTCGTGTTTGTTTGTCTCGTTCGATTGGTCCCAGAGCGCCGCCTAACAAATTCTGATGAACTCAATGTGAACAACCATGGGAGCGCAAACTCCCAACGATGAATTGTTTTTTTTTAAATTAATTTGAATATGTTTTTTAATGTGAGTGTATGTAAAATATTTGGTAAGGGTTAGGCTAGCATATTATAATGTAAACTATAAGCATTAACATCATTCCTATTCCGATATATATGACCTCACTGTTGTAAATTTGTTCCCTCCTATGTTATAGAGATACTGGCTACAAGTACAAATACAAGTATACTGGCAAGATAATTGACTACATGTCTACATCGCTCACCACAACTATACGGACAGTAGTTTTTCGCGATTTGCGGAAAATCCGTAAGAGATAGATAAAAACAGTGAATGAATGAGTTGTTCAGAATATCAGCTGGCATCGCGAAAGAAATGGTTTAAAATTAACAGTCGTTAAAAATTAATCACAGTCTTTTAAAATTGCTAAAATTTGGCATCGCGAACGCATTTAGTTCATTTTAACTGGAATGAACATTTATTTTAACAGGAATGAACAAGAAATGAACTCGGTTAAACCAAAATGAACTTTAAACGACTGTTAAAATGTGTTGATTTATTCGCGATGCTCTGTATGCTCTGTAATGGGATGGGATCCGAAGCCCCATTGAGGGATAATACAGGCTCTCCCATCCAACTCCTATTCCGACACGTCCTCGTCGTGCAGAGTGGTAACATGTCACACATATCCAAGCTTGGGTACACGGGCTTGACCCAACCCCTTGGGCGGATGGTGGCACATGGCGAACCAGGGGGGTGGGTATTCAAACTGGTGCCTGAACGTCGGGACGCTAAACAAAACGGTCACGTGGGCGCAGGGCCAGTCACCCAGTCCCATGAATCAACGACTACGGAAAGCCACAGAAATTTTCGAAACGGACATCCCGATACCGACCATACGCAATGCCCCCGGACTACTCTGAAAATGGGCTCATGGAACGTACGCACTCTAAGCGAAGCCGGAGCCTTGAAAAAACTTGATGATGCCCTAGCCACACTGAGCATGGACCTCGTAGCTTTACAAGAGATTCGGTGGCTAGGGAACGGTGTGCACAATAGGCGTGGTAAGCATTGCTACGACATATATTACAGCTGCCACGACCGCCACCGCGTGCTCGGAACGGGTTTCGCCGTAGGTCCCCGGTTGAAACCCGCAATCATGGATTTCAAGGCTATAAACGATAGGCTATGCACCCTGCGCATGCGAGGCAAATTCTTTAATATAAGCCTCATAAACGTTCACGCCCCTACCGAAGATAAAGAGGAAGAGGAGAAGGACCTTTTTTACGGCCGCCTCGCTAGAATTGTAGATGCGTGCCCCAGGCATGACCTGATAATCATCCTGGGGACTTCAACGCAAAAGTCGGTAGGGGAGCCAATGTACCGCCAATACACTGGCCGTCACAGTCTGCATGAGCACAGTAATGATAATGGTAGTAGATTGGTCCAGTTCGCCGCAGCGAACAATCTGGTTGTAGGGAGTACCAAATTTGCGCGCAAAAAAATCCACAAGATTACGTGGGCGCACCCGGGTGGAGAATCCTTCGATCGACCACGTGTTAATAAGCCGCCGACGACAGTCGAGTCTGTTAAATGTCAGAACATATCGAGGAGCCAATATCGATTCCGATCACTACTTGGTTGGCTTAGTGATACGTTGTAGAATCGCCCGCCAATGGGGGCGGAGAAAACACGCAACCTCGGCTCAACACGGACTCTCTAAGGGACATTACTGTCCAACAGGAATTCAAAGCCGCTTTAGACGAGTCTCTACTACCAGAAAACAGATATGAAACTACGAGCGAGAGGTGGAACGCTCTAAAAACAAAAATAATAAACTGTGCAAATATACTCCCACCAAGTCGTGGCAACACCAAATCTGGCTGGTTCGACGATGAATGCAGACTAGTGACCGAACGTAAGAATACTGCATACCGAGCAATGCAGCAACGGCATAGAACGCGGGCATGCGCAGAGGAATATTCACGGCTCAGACGCGAAGAGAAACGAGTTCACCGCTCCAAGAAGCATGCTTTGGAAGAGCAAAACATGCGGGAACTCGAGCAAACCAGAGAGGCGTACGGACCGACACGAAAGTTTTACCAAGCGATAGCAGGTCACCGAAACAACGTTGTACCTAAGGTAACCTGCTGTCGCAACAAGGATGGAGATCTGGTCAGTAACCAGCCAGAGGTCCTCTCGCGGTGGGCTCAGTACTTTGATGAATTACTCAATGACCAATTTAGCGAACAGCTAGAAGCGCCACTAGCAGATAATGTCATGCTACTGCCACCTAGCATAGAAGAAACACGAAAGGCTATCCGTCGGCTGAAAAATAACAAGGCACCCGGAACCGACGGAATTGCAGCCGAACTGGTCAAGAATGGAGGTGCACGACTAGAAAACGAGATTCATCAAATTGTTACTGAGGTGTGGGATAGCGAATCGATGCCTTGTGATTGGAATCTCGGCATCATCTACCCCATATACAAGAAGGGAGATAGGTTGGACTGCAACAACTACAGGGGTATTACGGTGTTGAATACCGCCTATAAAATATTCTCCCTGATCCTTCAGGATCGCCTTGTCCCGCACGTCGAAGAGATAGTAGGAAACTATCAAAGAGGATTCCGAAACGGAAAATCAACCACTGATCAGATCTTCACCATGCGGCAGATCTTGGAGAAGATGGCTGAATACAAAAACGACACATACCATCTCTTCATAGACTTCAAAGCCGCATACGATAGCATAGCCAGGGTAAAACTGTACGACGCTATGAGCTCTTTTGGAATCGAGACTGATAAGGCTAGTTAGAATGACTATGACCAACGTCACATGCCAGGTTAGGGTGGATGGAAAACTAAACCTTTGACCACCAAGGGTCTGCGCCAGGGGGACAGGCTTGCCTGTCTCCTATTCAACTTGGCGCTAGAGAGGGCCATCCGCGACTCGAGGGTGGAGACTACGGGAACCATCTTCTATAAGTCAACCCAGATCCTGGCATACGCTGATGATATAGACATCATTGGTCTGCGGCTCTCCTATGTAGCAGAAGCCTACCAAGGGATCGAGCAGGCGGCAGAGAACCTCGGATTGCAGATAAACGAGGCAAAGACCAAACTGATGGTGGCAACATCAGCGGGCCCGCCAACAAATAATCAGAATCTACGTAGGCGTGACGTGCAGATAGGTGAACGCACTTTTGAAGTCGTCCCACAATTCACCTATCTGGGATCAAAGGTCAGCAACGACAATAGCATGGAAGCTGAGTTGCGCGCAAGGATGCTGGCTGCCAACCGGTCATTCTACAGCCTGAAAAAGCAGTTCACCTCAAAGAACCTGTCGCGACGGACGAAGCTGGGACTATATAGTACCTATATAGTACCAGTACTCACATACGCCTCTGAGACATGGACACTGTCCAAATCTGACGAAACCCTCTTAGCCGCGTTCGAGAGGAAGATGCTCAGAAGGATACCTGGCCCCGTATGTGTGGAAGGACAATGGAGGAGCCGCTATAATGACGAGCTATACGAGATGTACGGCGACCTCACTGTCGTACAGCGTATAAAGCTCGCCAGGCTCCGGTGGGCTGGCCATGTTATACGCATGGAAACGGACGACCCAGCCCGTAAAGTCTTTTTAGGCCGTCCACAAGGACAGAGGAGGCGTGGTAGGCCCAAGTTGAGGTGGCAGGATGGCGTGGAGGCGTCCGCCATTAAGGCCGGGATAACGGACTGGCAGACGAAGGCGCGAGACCGTGAGCGGTTTCGGACACTCCTGAGGCAGGCCAAGACCGCAAAGCGGTTGTAGCGCCGGATAAGTAAGTAAGTAAGTAAGTAAGTAGAAACAAAATAATTCATGGATGCTATCGAATTCTGCTATTATTGATACAGTTTTTTTATAATTCAGTTATCTATATATCTTCTATATATATCTATATATATAACAGTTGTATAACAGTATAGCTGTCAAATCTTCCGCGCCTCCAATCGCGCCTTCTGTTTCGCAGAGATACCCAACTTCGGTATTGCTGAGATTTTCGCGGTAGCGCGAACCGATTATTTTTACTTTTTCTGGCGGATTTGTGTGAAAACTCGTGTCGAGAAATGAGTTTTGTATTTTATTTTGCATAAACTATGTGAAATAAATAATTTGATTCGCAAATTGATAGAAAAATATTTGCTCTTGGCACATTCAATCGTCACCAGACCTCGGATGGTTCCATACACGAACCGCGATTATGTCGGCTATCTGTCAGATTTTATAACATAATTGACAGCTCAAGTCATACGCGATTTTCGCGGTACCGCGATGATCTCGGTTCGTCTATTTCCAGCCTCACGGTTTTTGTCGTTGTTTTTGTTCGCAGAACTTTGACACTCGGTGTTAAGTTCGGTTTACACTGGCGTTAACAACCCGCAAGCAAATTCGAGCAGTTTGCGAGCTCGCATGAGGCCTCGCAATCGGGATAGCTTTTCAGCGCTGGTATATTGGTACAAATATTTCCCGATATACGCCATACTCCACATACTCGATTTCGGTATATATGTAGTATGTTCTAAATTTGACAGTTCTTTGAGCAAATTGTACTAATTTGACACATTGAATGCTTTATCTTCATCGGTGCAATCTACATACGCCTTCTCTCGCCAAAAATCAAAATACGCACAGTGCACTTGATGCAACGATCGATAGTATAGTGACGAAGATGGAAAAACATGATCGTATGCTGCTTTTTGGAGACCTTAATCGAGCGGATATTTCATGGATACACGACACGACACATCAGTTTTTTCGTTCTCAAGTTTCCCCTACATCCGTTGATGCGTTTTTCGACATTATTCGTTTTTATAACTTGCGTCAGCTCAGCGGCATTTTCAATTATCGGAATGTTCAATTAGACCTAATTTTCTACTACTCTCCTCATGACAACTACGCGTCTTAGTGTCAGTGTTTCCTTCATTAGCGGCTTCTCAGCATCACCCAGCATTAGAATTGTGTACTTCTATTAATCACACATCCGTTAATCAGTTGTCGGCGTCAATTCAATGAACATTACCGGGATTTTAATTTCTAATTTTATGTTCCGGCTCTTTGTTATTTTTTCTAATTATGTCTTTTTTATTCTTAATTTCTTTTTTGTTTTAAATATTTTCTTCTTATCCGCTGCTTATTTTCCTTTCACTATGGATTTCCATTCTGTTACATCCATTTCTATTTCCCCTTAGTTTGATTAAGCTACAGTTAGTTTAGTACCAATAGGGCCAACTAGGTTTTTAAGTAATTATATGTTCAACCCTTGAGGCAGACATATTGAAACTAATAAATGAAATGAAATACAAAATAACTTCCCTTTGGTCGAATTTAAAAAACCATTTTAAAAATGTTGATGTATTTCTCGATACACGCCATACTCGATGTACGAAATTTTGCTATACGCGATTTTCTTAATTTGACAGTTCTCATACTAATTTTAAACATCAAATATCAAACTGAAAATAAATTCCCTTTTGGTCGAATTTTAAAAACCATGTTAAATAAATTGTAATTTACAGTTGAAATCAGATCAAATAACTAATTTAATGGCCAAAACCTACCTCTTCAAGCAAAATGATATGAAAATTAGCTATAATTTGACCGAAAATATCGACATTCAACTTACGCTAATATTCGAGATACGCGTTTGCCTCCAGTCCGCATTAATAGCATATATCGGGGAGTACCTCTATGTGGTATATAAAAAAACTCCGTTGTAAACCAAAAACTCAGTGGCATCCAAACGGATGATTGTCATAGCAGATCTTAATGACCTACGGTTATTACGACAAATAAGAAGAATCGAAGATTTGGGATAAAATCATTTAAATCATTGTAATCATTGTTTTTGTACTCCTTGGATTGCATATTCTTTTATTTTTTTATTAAAACGATACATCAAATTTATCCCGTGTAAAACCGGGTAAATCAACTACAGTCTTTCCCCGAGTTACGCGAATAATGCGTTCCGGAGACATTCGCGTAACTCGGATTTTCGCGTAAGTCGAATATCACATGTTACAGCAAAAATATACTTTATTTATCATAATTTTTGATTGAATTTAGTTCATTTATGTAATTTAATACTTATTTGATGCAATTGGTGTAGAAAATTTGGTTATTTATCGGTAATTATTTTTCATTTGACAATTGATGGAGAAAATTGTACTGATTTGACATCTGAACTGTCAAAAATAAAAATTCGCGTAACTCGAATTCGCGTAACTCGAGTGTCGCGTAACTCGGGGAAAGACTGTATTAATTGTATATAATATCGGCCAAACTAAGTTCATAATTGGTAGTTCCTATTATTTAATCGTAACGCGAAGATTCATGAGTTAAGGATCTGCTGAAAAATTATTTAGACAAACGTACAAAGTAACAAAATAACCATGAAAATGCTTCAAACCAGTAATACCATTTCAGACAAATTGATTACTGATTCCTTATAAACATGTACTTTGACAATCGTTGTACTCGTAAAAAGGGTAAAAGTAATTCTCAGCCCTATACGTTACGCTAGCGTTACGCATAACGCCTGTTTATCTCAAACCCAAGCATCATTTTAGGAACGTCAGTTTTAACCGTCGTTGATGAGCAAATTGGTAGATAGATAGTCTAATAATCTGAACCTTATGAATGCTCAGCAATCGTTCATAAATTTTATATTCATTGATAATTCATTAGAACAAAAAAGTAATTATATGACTATTACCTTACAACTTTCGATATCCATTAGTGTTATAGTATCTTTAAAAATTACTTTTAAAACAATTTAAACATTAAAATGCTCATATATTTCTCAGCCACCTTTTGTAAAACTATGATATTGAAATCATAATCAATGTGTAAATGTATTTAATTACCAACCCGACGCTAAACAAAACGGTAACGTGGGCGCGAGGCCAGTCACCCAGTCTCATGCAATCAATTGAAGCATACGAAACGGACCTCACGATACCGACTAGTAATGGGAATAGTTCAGAAAATTGAGGAAAGGAACGAACCTGCTAATCTGGAGAAAAAGAACGGAACGCGGAACGCAGGTTCAAGATGACCTGCCATGGTTACGCTTTTTTCAGTTGCTCACTTTATATATGAACTTAACTAACTTAAGTTAACTTGAAAGTATTCATTGAATATTGTGTAATATATTTTTGTGCAGTAGTCACACAGTTTCAATTAAACATAGCTAAATAATGGTTTACTGAATGTGTAAAACTATTCTTCTACTAAAATATAAACGCTTAACTTAAGTTTTGTTGTTTTTGTTTTTACTAAAATTAATCAATATTCCCTTTTATACTTCTACATAAAGAAGTAAATCAGAAATTTGTTGCAACGCATATGAAATTTTGATGCAAAATCAAAAAGCTTATAAGTTTAATCGGCTTTTTAAATTCGTTTGGATTAAATTATCCTACACTGATTGAATTAATATTTCTTAATAGAAGCAGACAGCATCGATGTTATTCGATTCGGTTTACATAAAATACATAGACTATTAAGTTGTTTCTGTAGGGTTCAACTACCGGTGTGAAAGTGTTCGGTAGTGCACTTTTTTTGTTCATAAGAATAGCGCTGTTTCACGGGGCGATAAACGGCTTTAAAGAAATTATTGCGGAAGGCTAAACGTGTCATGCACCCTAAATATTTAGTTGCACAAAGAAGATCTCAGGTAATAATTCAAACGAATTCATTGGAGAGGCATGCGCAACGAAGCAGCTTAGCACCCAACACATAGCAATTCATTGACTACCACAATACAGTCCAAATAACGCACCTATACTGATAACATCTATATGGCAGAAGAGAGACATTTCATTCATTGCGCTTACCGCTAGTGCAGGATTGTCTCTTTAAATTTTGGCGATTAGCTTTCCACCAATCACAATCGGATCGATAAGAACGTTGATAACAGTCGGTTCAGGTCGGATCGCAAAGAACGGTGGGAGCAACAGGTTCAGTTTTAACCTGCTTGGGTTAAAAATAAGGATCGCGGTCCGGATGCTTGCATGCTGGAACGGATCGCACCTGGCAGGTTCGGAACGCAACGCGCATCACTAATACCGACCCTACGAAATGCCCTAGGACTACTCTAAAAATGGGCTCATGGAACGTACGCACTCTAAGCGAAGCCGGAGGCTTGAAACAACTTGATGATGCTCTAGCCACAATCAGCATGGACGTCGTAGCTCTACAAGAGATTTGGTGGCTATAGAACGGTGTGAACAACAGGTGTGGTAAGCATTGCTACGACATATACTACAGCTGCCACGACTGCTATCGCGTGATCGGCACGAGATTCGCCTGCCCCAGGCATGACCTCTTAATCATCCTGGGGGACTTCAACGCAAAAGTCGGTTGGGAGCCAATGTACCGCCAATCTTCATTCAGAAACAGAAGCGATAAAAATCTGTCTTCTAAATTCATACACCTTGGGATAAGCCCACCTGTACATTATACTCACATAGATAGCTGCTAGAAAACTGCTATACAATGCAAACAGCAGACAGGCTGAAATTTCAGCCTACGAACTTCAAACGGAAAGGGCCCCAATGTCGGTAGAGCGTATTGAACTTCTTGATAATGATGAATACAAACAACAAAAATGGGAAACAACAAATGATTCTTTCGGATAAAGCCAAAAAATCAATAAAATAAATAATAAATGTGATAGGTGACAGAACAATTATCTTGCCTTATTACACGAACGAGAGGAACTTTGTGCCAAAGTCTAAGATAGGGGACCTTCACGATTCTAGTTAGTTTTTTGTATGGAGTTTGACAGTTGGAGGCTGAAATCATGTAAACACTCCATACAAAACCACACAAAAACTAGCCTGCGATTTTCAGTCTAGAAAATTTTAGCCTAAAAGCTAGAATTAGATTCGAGTACTTGCTCGAAAACCACGGGTTTGTTTACATTTATCCCAAGGTGCATTAAAGAAATCAGGTGATCGAATCTGGAATCAAAGTGTATGTAGTCCAGGTGGTCTCATAGCATTTTTTTATAACCAAATTTGAATATCACTTTTTGACAGAACGAGTGAAAACTTTTGCTCCAACGAGCTTTCTGGAGGCTTGACGAATACACGAAACACTCTTAAAATCTTCATTCAGAAGCAGAAGCGATAAAAATCAGCCTTCCAAATTCATACACCTTGGGATAAGCCCACCTGTATATTATACTCACTTAGATAGCTGCTCGAAAACTGATATACAATGCAAACAGCTGAAAGGCTGAAATTTCAGCCTACGAGCTTCAAACGGAAAGGACCCCATAGGGAGATAAATGCCAATCTAGAAATGACAGTATTTTCCTCCGTCTAATTAGGCCTTTTGACGAGTCTCTACTACCAGAAAACAGATATGAAACTACGAGGGTTCGATAGCAGCAAGGAAATAATCAGCATATATCATAGATTCGAATAATGCAAGTAACAATCATTTAATGATGATCAGATAATCAGATAAAAACACACAAATATAAGTTTATTAAGAAGAAATATGAAAACAGTTAAGATAGAATAGTGATTAACGAAAAGTATCGGCGCATTCAAAATAAAAATCAGGCTAATCGCAGAGAGAGTGATATAGCGAGAGGCGATACATCCGTTCGCTCGGAAGTGTCAAAATAGGAGGTTTTTCGAGGAGAGGAGGAAAATCGTTAGTCTTGTGATTGATCTTAGCAAGGATGGTCGCAACTATTCGATTGGATGAAATAAAAAGTTGTTATAAATAAAAGAAATATTTCGGAAATCACGACACGAGTGAGAGGTGGAACACCCTAAAAACAAACATAATAAACTGTGCAAGAAACATAATCCCACCACGCCATGGCAACACCAATTCTGGCTGGTGCATGAATGCAGACTAGTGACCGAACTGCATACCGTGCAATGCAGAAACGGCATAGAACGCGGGCATGCGCAGAGGAATATTCACGGCTCAGACGCGAAGAGAAACGAGTTCACCGCTCCAAGAAGCATGCTTTCGAGGAGCAAAACATGCGGGAACTCGAGCAAACCAGAGAGGCGTACGGACCGACACGAAAGTTTTACCAAGCGATAGCAGGTCACCGAAACAACGTTGTACCTAAGGTAACCTGCTGTCGCAACAAAGATGGAGATCTGGTTAGTAACCAGCCAGAGGTCCTCTCGCGGTGGGCTCAGTACTTTGATGAATTACTCAACGACCAGTTTAACGAACAGCTAGAAGCGCCACTAGTGTCATGATACTGCCACCTAGCATAGAAGAAACACGAAAGGCTATCCGTCGGCTGAAAAATAACAAGGCACCCGGAACCGACGGAATTGCAGCGAACTGGTCAAGAATGGAGGTGCACGACTAGAAAACGAGATTCATCAAATCGTTACTGAGGTGTGGGATAGCGAATCGATGCCTTGTGATTGGAATCTCGGCATCATCTACCCCATATACAAGAAGGGAGACAGGTTGGACTGCAACAACTACATGGGTATTACGGTGTAGAATACCGCCTATAAAATATTCTCCCTGATCCTTCAGGATCGTCTTGTCCCGCACGTCGAAGAGATAGTAGGAAACTATCAAAGAGGATTCCGAAACGGAAAATCAACCACTGATCAGATCTTCACCATGCGGCAGATCTTGGAGAAGATGGCTGAATACAGAAACGACACATACCATCTCTTCATAGACTTCAAAGCTGCATACGATAGCATAGCCAGGGTAAAACTTTACGTCGCTATGAGCTCATTTGGAATCCCGGCCAAACTGATAAGGCTAGTTAGAATGACTATGACCAACGTCACATGCCAGGTAAGGGTGGATGGAAAACTCTCAGGACCCTTTGCAACCACCAAGGGTCTGCACCAGGGGGACGGGCTAGCCTGTCTCCTATTCAACTTGGCGCTAGAGAGGGCCATCCGCGACCCGAGGGTGGAGACTACGGGAACCATCTTCTATAAGTCAACCCAGATCCTGGCATACGCTGATGATATAGACATCATTGGTCTGTGGCTCTCCTATGTAGCAGAAGCCTACCAAGGGATCGAGCAGGCGGCAGAAAACCTCGGATTGCAGATAAACGAGGCAAAGACTAAATATTCTGAATCTACGTAGGCGTGATGTACAGATAGGTGAACGCACTTTTGAAGTCGTCCCAGAATTCGCCTATCTGGGGTCAAAGGTGAGCAACGACAACAGTATGGAAACTGAGTTGCGCGCAAGGATGCTGGCTGCCAACCGGTCATTCTACAGCCTGAAAATTCAGTTCACCTCAAAGAACCTGTCGCGACGGACGAGGCTGGGACTATATAGTACCTATATAGTTCCAGTACTCACATACGCCTCTGAGACATGGACACTGTCCAAATCTGACGAAACCCTCTTAGCCGCGTTCGAGAGGAAGATGCTCAGAAGGATACTTGGCCACGGGGATGGCCATACGGATGTGTGGAAGGACAATGGAGGAGCCGCTATAATGACGAGCTATACGAGATGTACGACGACCTCACTGTCGTACAGCGTATTAAGCTCGCCAGGCTCCAGTGGACTGGCCATGTTGTACGCATGGAAACGGACGACCCAGCCCGTAAAGTCTTTTTAGGCCGTCCACAAGGACAGAGGAGGCGTGGTAGGCCCAAATTGAGGTGGCAAGATGGCGTGGAGGCGTCCGCCATTAAGGCCGGGATAACAGACTGGCAGACGAAGGCGCAAGACCGTGAGCAGTTTCGAACCTTGCGTGCATTGTATAATTACAGAAAAATTACAATATCACCAATCGAATTGCTTGATATTATAAACCAGTTAGTGTTGTTGAAAAATGACAATTCAATACAAGGATGTTATTGCGTGCTGAGGAGGATATTTGAAGAAATCGTTATCAGAGCATATTGCCATAACAAAAACATCACAATTTCATTGCAAATTTCAAATGTTAACATCCAACAAAGAAGAATTTCATTAAAACTGACTGTATTTTGCCAAAACATAATACAAGTTTTCAACAAGCGTCAATTTGTTATTAAAAAAAACATACTAAGACCGATTATCCGTGTCATTCATGCATCTATGCGATGTCGATTTTCTATTTGCCTGGTGCTCCTTTTTATTTTTTTTCTAAATTTTTTTATGTATACAGTTAAGCTTAATAAAAAAACTTGCCGCAACTGTTGCCCATTTCATAAATTTGGCCTATTATTTGAAAAGTTTTCCGACCGCTGCTCTCTTTAGATAAATATCATGAGGATGAATACACATGCCTTATTTTCTTAAATTATTTACTAAATACTCATTGAACTCCTAGAAACGAAAACTTATCAAAGTTTGAAGCTTTTCGATAATTAAGTTTTTTTCTTTATTCTCAAAATAATGCCTTAACGGGAAGTGATACGGCCAGTATCACTAAGTAAAAAATATTAAAATAGTACATTTCAAATAACGTAGGTGACCATTAGGTCGCCTAGGATAAGGTTTAGTTATGTAAGTAATATGTATAAAAGTAATATGTATAAATGAAACATAGGTTGCAACGAAATTGGATTTTTTCGATTAAACATAAAATATATGAGGGTATATGAAGCAAAAGAATACCTACCCTTTGATTTGAATAGAAACTGTCAATATCCTCGAGAGGCGTGGAGGCCAACTCCGGGGGGAAGCTGCCTTGCATTCGAACTGGGACTGGTACACCCTGTTCAAGTGTAGGGTCCGGTTGGGGACCTTCATCCTCATCCTCGTCATCGTAGCGTATCTAGCAATTTATAATTACACAATAGACGCATCGAGAATTTGCGTACCAGCAATGTAAAGTCACGTTTACAATCGTCAGTCACGCCATTCGTACAATAAAGTAATCAACGATGATTAGTAAAAAATGAAAAGAGAGAAAGTGGATAGATAGCATAAAACTAGTAAGTAATTAGTACCGACTTTTGTATATGTATATGTATGAGTGTATTTGAAAACGAATTTGTGAATTGCATTCTAGAACTTCAAAAAATTACCTTGTTTTGTTATGAAAGCAATACAAACATTTAAATAATTAAAAACATAATAAATGCTTCGTAGTTCATAAAATAAATTGAAACAAACAAGCAAAAGGAAATCTGTGCAGCTATGTTGAGGTAGAGATTAAATATATGTTGAGGTTTAGAATTTAAGATTAACCGAAAACTATGTTAATCCTTATATGCGAATGAAGTTTATCCATAGTCTTAAGCGACTTATAGAACTACTGTTGCATTTTGAAAAAACCAGTCTTTTATAATATCTTTGGCTTAATGACCTAGGCAATCACGCACAGCTTTATAAAGATTTAATACCCTTGATTATAGTAAATAATTGAATTTTATATCTTTTATCCCAAGTTTGAGTTTTAATAGAACCCGTCAGGCTTCTACCGACCCGTCAAAACGGACTAATGCATTAATAAAATAAAACAATCGATGTATAGTATTACTTTTACTCTTTACATTTTGATCAAGCTATTTAAAAATCGTTTTAATATTTTTATAAAAAGTATTCTTACCTTACCGTTTAACACAAATAGCGTATTTGATCACGGCAAGTAGTTTATTTGAAGTGTCTATTGAATTGTTTTGTTCAGTAATACTTTGTTCAATAGTTTAAAGATACTAATCAACTATCTCTTATTTAAGAGAGCCGATGGGACTGTCAAATAAGAGGGGTTTGCAAATTAGAGAGTTTGAAAGTGAATGAAAAGTTCATACATATGCGTGTAATTTAAAGAAATCCGTATTCTTGAACAAAAATGCATCAAATACATTATTTATAATTAAAATTTTTAAGGAACTAAACAAACTATCTAAGTAGCTGTATTTACTATTTGTATATTAATGTATAAGAAAAAACCATCAACATAGTTATTCTGCATGATTTTTTTGATATATCTGCCATGTAGGCGTTTTATCTTTATTAATGAAACGTAAACTTTGCATAATCATATTACTGTTAGTAACAACTAGAAGATTCAAAAGAGGTGACAGTCCAAAACACAATAATGGTAAAGTTTTTTTTTTCAATCATTTAACTAATGAATAATAAACGCCTAAAACAGGGCATTTAACTAGGGGTGACAATATTATAGCACGTGTTAGTTGTATATAACTTCAAGTTTGACTTTAACCCTCTAATGCCAACATTTTTGTTTTGCGTGAAAACCTGTAGAACACGTTTCTTCCAAAGTCTCAACTTTCTAACGCGTTTGACACATATAAGTAATCAAATAATCAAGGTATTTAAATGAAATGTAAAAGTGTAGCGAAGTAGCATTTTGATTGGTAGCAACAGACAATCTCGTTTTACTCAGTTTTTACCGCTTTTTGTAAGGTTCGTCTAAAGGCGGGATTGGGAATTAGAGGGTTAATCTAATCTAATCTTGAGATGTTAACACGTCCGTAGATACAAATTACACACATAATTTAAAATTTAATTTATACCAATTGATTTGGAATGATGAGCGCAAATAAAGCAGCAGGCTCTTAATGTACAAGATAATTTATAATCGTCTATTTATTGTATGAAAAAAACTTGCAAAAACTATATTCACTAGCAGCAGCAAATACGAAATATGTGATTAGAACGCAGTCAGAAAAGCACAATTTTCAGTAGAAAAAAAATGTTGACAATCACAACGTTGAACAATAAAGAGTGTAAGTTAGCTTCGAAAATTAATTCGAACCAATTTTGCAACTTATATGCTAATACATATATTATATGTACTAATATAAAATGCTAAGATATATATATATATATATATATATATATATATATATATATATATATATATATATATATATATATGTGTGTGTGTGTGTGTGTGTATGTGTAGATCATATATATATATATATATATATATATATATATATATATATATATATATATATATATATATATATATATCTATATATATATATATATATATATATATATATATATATATATATTTATTTATAAAATCTATGTCGTTTTATGTTTCTATATATATAAATTAAAATAAATGTTTTGCTTGCTGAATAAATTAAATTTTAATCTTACTTCTTTTTTCTTTTTCTTCCGACCAAAATCACTCTGTAAAGGAGGTGAATTTTATTAAAATGTTAATAAAATCATTAAACCTCTACATTTTTAAGATAGCGCATTTGCAGTGATAATGAAGTTAATGTTATTTGCGATAATTGCTGACGTGTTCGTGCACTTCAACAGAAGAAACTGGGCACTTTATATTGGGCACCATATATTTATATGCCGTGTAATTCATTTGAATTCTATAGTTTTTGATTATTGGATATATTTTTAGCGTGATTCCATTGAGCCAATTTTACATTTTCAACGTAATGTTTTCATTGTGCTGATCAAGCCCATAAGCAACTTTTCGATGTATATGAAGGGACCTTCTTCTATAGATCGCTGCATGATAAAATGAATTACAATCAGCTAAATATTGCTATCAGGATGATTTTATCGAATGGGTTGTGCTCCACCAATCCTCAAAAATAAATCATTAGCTAATTAAATGTGTATTTATCAACTCAAAACAAAGAGCAACATTTACACAAATTTTGCAAGATAAACACGAATATCATCACCATTTTAGTACTATATATATTGTGAAATTATTTCTAAAAAATGTTCTCCCATGCCAATTTTGACCATGTACTAATTTAATCTCGTGCATCAGTTTTTTTATTATTTTATATTCGTGTTGTTTATTGTTGTTGTTCATTGATATTGTTCAAACGTCGAAATTTAAATTCGTAAATTGAATTGCAATTAAGTGTTACTTCAGTTCTTTGATCATATGTTCATTGTGAATGTACATTGCATTATCTGGTTTTTCGACAAACGATATATTTTACATGTGCTTCCGTAAGAACATTGTTTAAATTTTCAAGCATTATCAAACGTAACTTGAAAAAAAAAAACTTTATCAACATACTACACGTTTCCAACTTAAAACATTTACATAAATTGATGGATATTTACCGTATAAACATATATTTTACACGTTAAAAACTTGACAGAGTAATATATATATATACACAATTATACTTCAGAAAAAACATTCTTACAAAATCAAATCATTCCCGTTCATGGAACGTTATAAACAACATATTTCAGAGAGTGTAAATCAAAAGTACTATAAATGGCGCGTAAAGAAAAACGAAAGAACAACACAATACAAATATAACGTTTAAGTGAACCATTTTCCATTATTAATACAATTTTAAAGGAAGTATATAGTTCCTAAAAGCAATAGTATCGACATTAGAATTGCAAATAGTGGAGCAACACGTAATGACTAATATGATAGTTGATTTTAGGTCAAGGAAATGAATGAAGGATAGCTTGAAGCGGTTTCAAAGCATAACAGTATAAGTACATAATGCAAAAAAAAGTATTTACCTCCCCCTCAGCTCGTTTTCTTTCCAATTCTCGCTGTTTGGCTTCTTCATCTGCAATGCGTGCTTCGATAGCTTGTAATGATTCACGAGTGAAAGGACGGAACAAACTACGTTCTTCCTCAGATATCGAATCGGAGTCTTCGGTCATTGTCTATATGGCCAACAATGAGAGCCTCTGATGACCAAGGCCTAAAAATAGCGACATTGTATAGCCCAAAACAAATTCAATTTGCACTATGATCAAAAGAACTATTTTATACGTATATTTTACACAATATTTTGTTGTTGTTGCTTGGATGACTATTTTGCATTGACAGAAAATGTACTTACATGGGGCTCATCAATTTCTTTCCACAGATCACAGTGTTATGTAGAGCGTCATTGTAATAATCATGACGCATTTATTCCATCGAAGTGTTTCTGTGAGTAAAATAGAAAGAAAAGAAGATTTATACTATGACAGAATTTTTAAAGTAATTTACATAATAAGGCTATTACACTGATCTTAACATTCAGAATAGGTGCAACATGAAAATGATAATTAGCTTAACAGTACAGTACATATAAAACCGACGTTTAGAATATTTAATGCTATATGCTACAGGATACTTGCTTGAATTAAAATTACAGGTAATTATGTTGCAAGCATTCCATCTTTCGATAATTAATTTTCATTTCAGTACATCGGCATTTAATTTTGGCAGTCGTCAATTGACACGACTTAACTAAATACCCACCAAGGACTCAAGCAATGTGTATCATACTATGGCTATTCAATTAGTTGCGGATAGTCAAATTTATCAAAAACTACAAAATATTAAAAAAAAAATTACGACTTCTACAACACACAATCATAAGTCATTACCTTACCATAGTCGTTGCCGCTACAGTTTGACTCTAAAACACCCTATTTTTATCTCGAAGACACCAATTATTGACAGCGAAGCACATTTTTTGCCTCAAAGTTTAAAAAATAATTAAGTTTAAATTTTAAAAAAATATTTATGAATTACAGACAAAAATAGGTGCGTTGGAGTCAAAAATTGATGCGTTTTGTCAAAAATTGATGCCCTAAATGCAAAAATTGATGCGCTCTGTCAAAAATGTATGTCTTAAGCCCGTGTTTGTTCTGCATCAGATGCGATTTTATCCAAGGTGGATTAAAAATATCAGGTGGTGGATAAGGGCCTTTGGGGGGTCGCCATAGTTGAGGGACTCTAAGTCATTTTAAAACCGTTAACCATTGGTTTCCGCACACAAAGCTTAGCAAATTGAACAGAGTTATTTGTTATTATGTGCATTTTTGTGTGTCTATTGATTTTATCGAAAAAATGAGATCTATTAACAAAAGATTTAATAATTTGTTTAGGCACGAAATTTAAAACCATGTGAGTAAGAGTTCTAATCTCACGTAAATTGTCCAGGCGGCTCGTAGATAATGAGGAATTAATGTGAAAATTGAACATAATAATGCTTTCTTAATTTTTATCATCAAAAATGTCGAAAACACAATGAATTATAGAATAAATTTACCGAATAACACAAAATAACACACTTCAATCTATGTTTTAATATAAAATAAGAACTCGCAAAGTTCAAAATATATTTTTAGAGAATATTTAATCGAAAAAAAGGGATAGATAAATTATATGAAGAAATTAAATAAATATAAACAAAGTTTGATTCCTGGGGACCTAACGTCAAGTGACGAATTGTCAAAATGCACTAGAGTCCACCACCTGATATTTTTAAATCCACCTTGGATTTTATCGGAAGGCCTGTCAAAATTGTATATGGAATTTGACAGATAACGTTGTCGTACGATGGAACAAAGAAAAATAATTTCGTCGGACGAAGCATCCGATTTTGTCTGTCAAACTAATTGTGTGGTGTTTTGTAGAAATGACATCAACTTAAATTTCCATAATTATTAAACTATTATCGTATTTAATCAATACGGCAAAGCCGTTCCTACTGAATAAAAAAACTTTTACCGTATTAATACACGATGCGCAGTCTCAGATTACGCATATATTCGTTTTATCAAAACATATGTCATTTCGCGTAGCCAACCCTAAGCTATAAACGTCATTTCCATACAATTTCAGATTGCGCCAAGATTGCGCATAAATTTTCAAGATTATCGGCCTCAGCACAATTTTTCGATCGAAAAAATTCGATAGATCCGGCTGTCATTTTGGTGTCATTTGACACTCATTTCGCCGCCAAGGTGTTCATTTTACTGGTCTTTTTGAAAACTGGTATACCATGACACTCACGAGCAAAATGAACTATGCTACAAAAATTCGATCGGTCCGCTTTGTTTGGGGCAAAATCCGCGACGCATTGAGCTGCGGAAATTATCGAATATCAGAAAAATTCCGTAAATCAAGGTTGATATTTTTGAAAAACGATATGTAAAAGCAAGTTGGTAGATGTGTTGGTTCTTTTTCAATATTTTGGCCGATAAAAAATTATTTATAAATTATTTTAAAAATTGTTTACCTGGGGGGGCCAACTTCATGTAGGGGTATAAAAGAAATAGTTATACTGTCAGTTTTACGTGAGCGCCTATCGAATTTTTTCGATCGAAAAATTGTGCTGAGGCCGTATATGTCCGAGATATATAAATTTTTTTTGACAGATAAATATATCAAACCGATCCGTTTGACAAATAAATGTATGCGCAATCTGAGATTGCGCATCGTCTATTGCTATGGTTAAATCAATCAAATTATCGCAATACGAATCGAAAATGCGTTTGACAGCAGGTGCGATAAAATCGAAGCACAGACACGGCCCTTAGAGCCAAAATTTGGTGGCTCGACTGTATTATTGTTATTAGCATCATTTGAGGTTTATTAGGTAGACAATGTTAGATTAACCAACCTTATTGTGTAATACAAATTTCTGAAACTTACTTAAAATGCCAGTACAAATATCAAGCAATTTACGTCAGTCTGTGTATATTTTAAACAAACCAGACATATGAATCAGACATTCGAATGATACGGTCATTTGTTTCCAAGGCGACACATTCCGCAATATTTTCTATCTCCGTAGCATGACGTCAGCTCAAACATGCGCATTGAATTACTACTGCTAAGAATAAAATGACAATTGTGATATGTAATGAATGTTTACGTTAAAATGCTCATTTTACGAATTTTTTATAAAATTTCACAACAAATTATATTTGTTGCATTTTAAACCTAACTTTCGTCCCTCTGAAAAAATTAAAACTGGACTTTCGTTTTTATTTTCATTTTATTGTGTCAATTCAATATTTGCCTCATGTCCAAGAAGCGAAAAATATGGATTCTTCACAAGATAACATTTACAGGAATACCATGTATACGAAAGTTTTTTTATCCTATATACTTGTAATGCAGTAATGAATGTGATATTATTTTCATAAAATCATCTTTCTATTTGGGTACGTATGAAAAGTGCTACGGATGACTAATATTGCAAAGAGTATTCATTTGTTAAACAAATTGTCTTTTCCAATCTTTAATAACAAGCTTTTATACAGTAAAATATAAGATAAAAAACAACATGTTTTGGGGAATAATACTCACAGACTGAATGACTTGATTACATTCATTCTTTCAATAACATAAGCAACGGGCATGCGCAGAATAAAATAAAACACGTAACTGCACTATAAACCAGTCTACTTCTTCAGACATTTGACAGCAAATTGCTTAACAAGACCACTTATTTGTTTTGCAAAAAAAACATTTCTTAATTTTATGTTTAATCCACAACCACTAAAATGCTCCAAAGACAATTATTTTTAAAAAAATTAAAAACCTCGTCGTTTTCGAGGTCGTTTTCGAGGTTCGAGCAAACCTTTTTTTAACCCATTCACAGTTTTGCCTGAACAGTACTAAAAAATAACAGGTTTTTAATTAGACCGAATTTTTCTCAATGAATTGTTGTTTATTTTAATCTAAGATAGAATTTTTAAGCTCTAGCTGCGACTTTTCTCAAAAACGCTAGACTGTAAAAATATCATTAAAAAAAACAAAAGATTCTACATCTTTGTAACTTTGAGTATTTTTAGCTCTAATTATTAATCTGAGCATAGATCAAAACTTGTTTAGACAAAACTATTTTATTCGATCTGTTATTCTTGCAACAACAAAGATTTTCTTAACACATTATGAAACAAAATAAAATATTTTTACAGCAATATAGCAATAATTTAAAATAATAAATACTAGAAAATTCAGAGCTGGTATAATTCATAATAAAACATAACCGTGTTTAAAATTACGTTCACACAAGATCATATTCAATTAAAATCACATTGTCCTCATGCAATGGCCATTGCAATAATATGATAACATTGCGGGAATGTTCTCAATAACATTCAATAACATTGTTTAGCAAGTAAACATATAAAAATTGCAGCCAGTATCTATGAAACGATCCATACACGTATTGTACTTTATGTAATCGACAGATTCTTTTGAACTTGCGAAATTTAGGATAGCTAAACTCTCTTCCTAAGAACGAAGCAAAACAAAATGCTTCCTTTTTCTGTTTCCTGTTCGGTGAAAATGTGGAACCTGATCAATCAATATGAAAAAATATCTTATTTTCCGACCCGGCTGCACAGAATAAAAATAAACATAAATAAAAATAGTGGTAGTATAAATATTAAGAAAGTATTCAAAATGTATAACATATTTTAATAAAGTTATCATTATCTTTAACACTGTTAAATAAAACACTATCAGAAAACACTGGTTAATCCGTGTTAAAGGGCTCAGTATAACTATTTAAATGACGTTTCGAATATAATGTGATTAACTTCAAACAGTATTTAGCATCTCGATTGTAACAAAGACCAAGCTAATACAAAGCATGTAGGGTGCATGAAAGATGATTCCATTTCCCACTCAAAAGTTCATGAGAGCGAGGGGGGAGACTGGATGATGTCTTGGTAAGCCACACGGACAGTCCATTCTAGGAGCAGTCCATGACTTTTTTTAATCCTATTTTACAATTTCTAGTAATTTTGCAACAGGTTCCTTTACAAAAAAAACCTTTATCTCGGCCCTCAATATTTACCAGGAGTATCATCAAATGACCTCATGCAGGAGCGGATAAAGTACTACGTAAACTAAGTGGCCGCGAGGTTTCGAGGGACCCCGAAAAATGGGACCACCTTCTCGCTCACAAGTAAATTTGCTTCTAAATTCTTCGCTAGTTTAGAATTTCTCATTCAAATTCTCGCTCGACACTTCAGAAAGTCCTACAATCGTGTGACCGCGTAGGGCCTCCACTCGTGTTAATCCGCAATTAGTTGAACTTAAGCGGTGTGTTAAGTTTGCAAAGCCGTTTTCGGAAAATTAAGCAACGAATTGTTGATGGGTACGCCCAACTCTTGTAAGCCCTTTTTTAAGTACTGATTTTGCAGAAAAAACATTTTACGGCTTGATAAGCTTATTATGAATATAATAAGTAGTTTTTGCACTGCAATTTTTCGTATCGACAACATTCTATAATGTTCAACTTTTGTTGAACATTATAGGATAAATAAACGTTTTTGAATCTTTCTTTTTTAGATTAAAATAATCTCGTATGGCCCATTGTCAAATCCTGTCCCATAAGCTTAAACTTGACATTTGATTTGTTCGACTTAAAAATAACACAGCCTACATCATGGAATGTCTACGTCTATCTCAGGTAAGGACCCCGAAAAACAAGACATTCAGGCCTATTATATTGCGCTCGGCATTCGAGAAGATTCACTCGCACGTTCATTATGTTCATTTGGGTATCGTTTTGCTAGCGATGTTCCCATTCGAGTAACCCGTCGGCAGATTCGAGTCGACGAAGTAAAAATCGGTACCGTACTGTTCGAACAGGAAGGTGCATTCGGCTCCCGCTGTGCAAAGCGACGGAAGGCGTTATGGCGTTCTGAGAATTTTTTCATGCCTTCCTTTTCTCTCCAACGGCAAATTTGTCGAGCAGCTCGTCGAGCTGCCCGTCCCTGGCTCCGCCTCATACCCCTCGCCTGAGCGCGCTGCCGAAGGTTTGGATGTGTTGGTGCGTCAGACGGCCAATCGCTGTCAGCCGTCGTCCGTGCTCTTTCCCTCCCTAGTGCTATCTCTTTCTCGCGTGTGGACAATGCTCGCGAGCTGTTGTGGCGCCAAAAATGCCGTTAACAAACATTGCGGCGATGAAGTTGCATTTTCTCAAATCAAACCAAAAAATCGCAATAAGTTAAATTGTTGCAATGTAAAAATGACTAAGCAATCGCTAGTTTACGCAGGAGGATTTGTTGTGCATCGCGCAGAACTCTAATTCGCATTTACACGTTCAGCCCGGCGCTGATTTTCGCACTTTCCGTTCCACCAGCATCAAGAACGCAACCTGATTGTGAAACCAGCATCCTGGATGGGGCGGCGGGGGGGGTGGCCATGGGACCCCTACGATCATTAGTCACAGACCCTAAAATTGTTGTCGCCATGGGGGGAGGGGAGGTGCAAATGGTTCTCCAGCCTCGGAGCCCTAACGACCATCTTTCCGGGGACCCTTGTCGTTAATACTCTGTACACTTGTAGAGATCATCGGCGACCGCCTAGTCCGCCTACCGCTAGGTCCGCCGCTGGTTCATGACGGTGTTTTTTTTATCGTGGAGGTCCATCCTTCCCCCTGCCTGCAGCGTATACATCGAGCAGGAGACAGTGTGGCAGTACCCCCTCGTGGGTTCTAACCGCGTATGAACCGTCCGCCGTAGCAAGGGGTTAGTCACCGGCTCCGGCTACGTGGTACTCAAGTCCTGAAAAGGCCGGCATGATCGCGTTGGCTATTACGCCAATAATAATAATAATAATAATAATAATAATAATAATAATAAAAAGAACTTAGCATAGCAGTCCACACCCGGGTAAGAGTTTGTCTTGACTTTGTTGTACCGCTGTGGCGCGACAAATGCACGGAATGCACTCGACCAAAACATGAACCTACCGATCCGAACCCATTCCAAGGAATTGCCGGTCAATCGGCGTCATGATAACTACTCCAAACCAACAAGCCACCAGATTCTGGACGGACAGGTGCAGTATCATACGCGCACCGTAATAAACAAATCCAGGATCCTCTTTTGTATGGATTCAATTCAAAATGTTGTTTCCACTTGCGTCCGCTAGCTGAGTAGGAAATAAATGTGCAATATATCGCACGCACGTTTGCTTAGATCGTGTGTCTTTTTAATACCCCCAACAGCAGAGCCGATCGCAAAGATGCCAATGGTCAATGCTAATGGTTGTGTTGTCTCTCAGGTAGCGAGATCGAAAATGCATGGACTTTGTAGCCGCAGCGGATGAAAATGTACGCATCAGAATCAAATAGTTTTGGGGTTTCCAAACACACACACACACACTCACACACACACACACACACACACACACACACACACACACACACACACACATGCACGCGAGCACGCACGCACACACGCACGCACACATGCACGTACGCGTGCACGCGGGCACACCCGCAACGCGAACGCAAGCACGCACCCACGAAAGCGCGAACGCAAGCACGCACCCCCCACCAGAACCCCCCCCCTTCCCGCACGAGCGAGTACGGCTACCTTATCGGTAGAACGGCTGGTTCAGTTTTCTTGTAGCGCATCCTCATTCAAAGCGCCGGGCGGGGTGGGGGATCGCGGCATGATAGAGTGGACGATCACTTTCTACGCGCTGTGTGTGTGTGTGTGTCGTGACCCGAAAACTCGAGACAGATTTCGACACATTAAAAAAAAAATTATTGCCACTTTACACTGTGCTAAATAATGCTTAGAAGGTCGTTGAAGCATCAAACATGTTCAAATTAAAAAATATAAGATTAGTGTTAGACGTTCTCCTACGCTTGTTTTAAATAGGCTTCTTCACCCTCAACTGGCAGGGGCATCGAATGGTCTCATCAGCAGCGGCACGAAATAAAATAAACCATCAATACACCGATAACACTTTGAATCCCAATCCAGCTTCTCCCACAGCGTCTCAAGGCCACACACAAATTAATAAATGCTAACACCCACCAATAACAATACACAACCGCAATGCACATATGAGTATCAACGCATACACCGCAACAGCCAATCAGCTGGCGGCGGAGAAGGCACGGGCTGAAGCGCAAGTAAGGCAAGGCAGGGTGAGGGAGGGAGAAGAAGCGGACGAAAAAATGGGCGCCAATTTTTTTAAATTTTTTTGACCGTTTTTTTTTTTGCTCCGCCGCCGCCCGAACTGTCCGTACTGTCCGAACTGCCCGAACTGCGCGACCCAGCGCAGGAATCGCTGAAGAACAGCGCGGGAGAGCAGCCAAAATCTGCGCTGGCCAGCGCAGATTTTGGTGCATTTTCTGCGCTGGAAACTGCTCGAATTTGCGCAGCGGGCTGGAAATAGACGAACCGAGATCGTCGCGGTACCGCGAAATTCGCGCCTTGTTTATAACAGTTGTAGAACAGTTGAACTGTCAAATCTTCCGCGCCTCCAATCGCGCCTGCTGTTTCGCAGAGATACCCAACTTCGGTATTGCTGAGATTTTCGCGGTAGCGCGAACCGATTATTTTTACTTTTTCTGGCGGATTTGTGTGAAAACTCGTGTCGAGAAATGAGTTTTGTATTTTATTTTGCATAAACTATGTGAAATAAATAATTTGATTCGCATATTGATAGAAAAATATTTCTTCTAGGCACATTCAATCGTCACCAGACCTCGGATGATTCCATACACGAACCGCGATTATCTCGCCTATCTGTCAGATTTTATAACAGAATTGACAGCTCAAGTCATACGCGATTTTCGCGGTACCGCGACGATCTCGATTCGTCTATTTCCAGCCTTCGAGAGATTTTCTGCCGATAGTTCAAGCTGTCGGTAACGTGCAAATTCAACTACACAAAGAATTTAAGCCACTGTCAACGTTTTTAATTAGATTTAACATTAATTTATCAACACTCTCATCACTCATATTCACCCCATTTCGAAAAAAATGAAAAAAAATTTAAGAGGTGTTGAACCCTTTTGTTCACACTCACTTCGACCACCGCTTGCTTTGACCAACTGGCAAACACACAGACGATAGAACAAATGAATGTCGACGAATCCTTAATCGATTCGATTGGTGAAAACGATACCAATTTTTCTCCCGTTCGACTCGAGTGGTTCTGACGGGTTCGAATGTCATTCGAGTAAAATAATAGGCCTGATTGATATATATTTTATTGAATGTAAACTTTCCCGTATAAACTAGTACTAGAGTTTCCGTTAAAACCACTTGAGTTCAATGGGTTAAATTTAAAAGAAATGAATAAATACATGAACATTTTGTGAAAATTTGACTTCCTTAATCTTGCCTTAACAATTAATTGATTAATGAAGCTGGCTTATTCTGAATTAAAAACAGCCTACGAGAAAAAGACTGGCAAAAATCTATAGAATTATGAAAACATTCTTTCCATTTTTCAGCGACTCATATAAATTTACACCAGGACATTTATGATACTGGAAACCATTTTAACATTTACAGTGGCCGGCAATATAAAGTGGCCACTACTTACAATTTACATTTTTCCATTTTTTCCGTGAAAAATGAAGTTATTGTACTGCTTTATTTTTTGAAACATTGTTCGTGATATGCTTAAGAATGCGCAGTACCATAGCATTACAAAAATAAGAAGTTTGCTTCAAGAAAAATATTTTTTCCAAAATTGATCAAAATCACTGTGCGTCCTTCAACTTCCTCGCTTGAGCTACAACAATCTAACAAAGCCAATTGGCTTCAATATGATCAAGAACATGCAGATATATCGTTAGATTGTTGAAAAACTGGTATTTGGACAGATGAGTCCAAATTAGAACTGATGTTCAAAAATAACTAGACGCGATCCAACAAACCTATATGTATGAAGGGTGCAATGTGATGACCAGGGAGGGGTTTTCTATGCGAGGAGTGGGGAGCATGGTATGAATCGACGGCATAATGAAAGCTTATACCTATATAAGCATCCTGTGTGAATTTATCTGTTTTCTGTGAAAAATAAGGAGTAAGTAAATAAATTTATGTTACAACAGGAAGACGACTCAAGTTATACACGAAGAATTTTTTAATTTTTTTTTCATTCAAATCGAATCAATCTTCTTTAATGGCTCCTACTTAGTCTTAGCTTTAATCCTATCGAGATTTCGTGTGCAAATTTTGATGCAAATGTGGTGAGAATGACGTGATTAGGAAAAACCAAATATGTTAAAGCTCTGAAATACTCCTTGGAAGAACAAATGCCAAATATGTGCAAATAAAACAAAATAAATTATGTCAAAGATCCTCGAACATGTAAAGAATGCAAGAGGAACGCATATAAATTATAAGTTTGGTGTTATATTTGTTCAGAAAAATATTTTCTATATAATGAATAAAGTTTGCACTTTATTTTGGCACAGTGATTTTGATCAATCTCGGAAAAATATTTTTCTTGAAGCAAACTTTTCATTTTTGTAATGCTATGGTACTGCACATTCTTAAGCATATCACGAACAATGTTTCAAAAAATAAAGCAGTACAATAACTTCACTTTTCACGAAAAAAAAATGGAAAAAATGTAAAATTGTAAGTAGTGGCCACTTTATATTGACGGCCACTGTAATACAAATGATGGAGTCCTTTCCGTTTTAAGTTGGTAGGCTGAAATTTCAGCCTGTCAGCTGTTTGCATTGTATAGCAGTTTTCGAGCAGCTATCTAAGTGGGTATAATATACAGTTGGGCTTATCCCAAGTTGTATGAATTTAGAAGGTTGATTTTTATCACTTCTGTTTCTGTATGAAGATTTTAAGAGTGTTTTGTGTATTCTTCAAGCATCCAGAAAGCTTGTTTGAACAAAAGTTTTTACCCATCCTGTCAAAAAGTGATATTCAAATTTGGTTTTAAAAACATGCTATGAGACCACCTGGACTGCATGCACTTTGATACTAGATTCCATCACATGATTTCTTTAATGGACCTTGGGATAAATGTAAACATAACCTTGTTTTGCCATTTTTTCGAGCAGGTACTCGAATCTAATTCTAGCTTTAAGGCTAGAATAATCTAGACTGCAAATTGCAGGCTAGTTTTGTGTGTGGTATTGTATGGAGTGTTTACATGATTTCAGCCTCCAACTGTCAAACTCCATACAAAAAACTGACTAGAATCGTGAAGGGCCTTGTAGGCACGATATCGACCTCGTGCGAGATCTGTCAGGCGAATGTTGACATATATCGAGCTATCTTGATAATAGCTCGAATAAGTCGCAATAAATCCCTCAGATGGCGCTATACAGATACAGACAAGGACGAAAATACGAGACAGCTAGATCTCCAACATTAGGGCCAATTAGGAAATAGTTCATCTACGGTCAACTTAAGGGCAAACGAGGTCAAGGAGATCAGCTGATCGAGTAACATGCCGCCATCGTAAAAGGGACAGTAGCAAACTTACATAGAAAGAAGAAAAGACTATTTTTTAACTGTGCAGCGAAAACCCTACACGCGAGAGCCAGTTACAAGAAAGTCTGCAAAGCTACCGAAAATAAACGGATTGTTACCAGGCGTAACAACATTCAAAAAATACGTGCGAATATTTCTTTCGAAAACTACAATTCGTGCAAATAGTTATCGCGATGAATCAACGCGGGTTTAATTGTGGTGGCTGCGAGCGGCATATTACTGTGAATGATATGGTGCTGTGCAATAAGTGCAAAATGAGGTACCACCACGGATGTGTCGGCGTCACCACAGTGACAAAATACCGAGCGTTGTGTTGCGATTCGTGTGTGATAAAGGTGTCGAAGTGCGAAGCTAAGGAGACGGGTTAC
Source organism: Anopheles arabiensis (assembly GCF_016920715.1). NCBI lineage: Eukaryota > Metazoa > Arthropoda > Insecta > Diptera > Culicidae > Anopheles > Anopheles arabiensis. The sequence goes on along the minus strand of NC_053517.1, from coordinate 63,222,049 downwards.
ACAATGACCTCCCAGGAAGCCAACGCGAAGACGAGGAAGCCTGCAGATAGTTGCGACGGTGATAATAAGGCCAAAGAAGCAGTATCTAGCGAGGGCGAAACCTCGGCGAACAAGCTGTCCACAGGAGAAGAAGTGCCCATGATGATCCACGCTGCAAGGATGACATCTACCACGAACGCATCAAAAAGGGCGTCAACTAAAAGCACAATACAAGCTGCACTTACACGACTTGTAAAAGTGCAGCATCTAGAAAAAGAGAAATGGTTTTGAAGAAGTTCGAACTCAAAATGGCCAATCTGAAGTTCGAGCAAGAAAAGATTCGGCTTCAATTCGAGAACGAACGAGAATCGATTCGATCTTCCGTGAAGAAAACATTCACAGAACAGACGAATTGCAAGCAGCTGCAACAGCAGCAACATCAACCGCAGCAACGGCAGCCGCAACAACAGCAGCCGCAACAACAGCAGCCGCAGCAGCATAAGCAACATCAGCAGCCGCAGCAGCATCAGCAGCCGTGTAATGTAGCTACAAATGAAAGTGCATGCATCAAATCGGGGACACCTGCGGCAGTGGCAGTCAGGGATGAAACAGTCCTTCCTGAGCTTGATGCGGAGGAGCGGCGATCTTCTGAACCACATAATACCGCACTCCTGCACGATGCATCGAGAATGTGGGTACCGAGAGCACCGTTTGGTGTAGTGTCTGTCACACGTTTGCAACATGGACAACAAACCGTCGACACCCCCGACGACGGATCAGCACCAGCTCTTCTGCTAACACAACTGGCACGATGCGCCGGTGTAACGGGTAAACCAAAACCATGGGAAAGGAGCTGCACAGGAGGCGCGGCGACGGACGATTCGACTGTGAGGCGGACCAACTTGGCAATTTCGGCGTGCGGCAACAGCAGACAACACGAGTTTGCCAACACTCGTTCCTTCAAACAGCTAAGTTTGCCGCTTCAAGAACCGTACTTCCTCGCATTAACCATTGACTTTACTCACTTTCAGGGACTGTCGACTCTACCGTCCCTGAAAGGGGAGTTGAGTCAATGATCGGGACTCAACGCATCGATTCAGTGGCATCACTCGAGATTCGCAGCACCGACAACCCTGCAACCGGGAGAAGCCGTTTGAGATTGATGAACCATGGTTTCGGCAGCCACGACGGGCCCACTACCGGCAGAGGCCGAACGCGACACATATTCCCCGGCGTACAACAAAACGGAGTAGCAGAGCTAAAAAATAACAATGCGCAAATTAGGAATCTGTACACACACGCACTCACCAGTATCGACACAGTTGAGGTTAAGTTACTACCATCCGCGTTGCGAAACAGGAATATAGGCCAAACAAATCTACGTCTTCGTGCCCCAAAACAAAACGGTAGGGCTAACGAGCTAGATAGCGTAAAATCATCAGAGTGCCAGCTACGGTTGAGTGAAAGATTGATTGAGGGAAGGCGCAGGCGTGACCGCTTAAAGTTTGTAGCGCAGAAAGTAAACAAACCGAACGAGATGAAACGCAATGATGAGCATTGGAAACGGCGAATAATCAGGCGACATATTGTGAAACCTTTTATCCCACACTTGAGTCGAGAAGCAGGAAATTGGTATATCGTGCTAATTATAAGCAAATCCTGCTTTTCTAAGGATTTACGGGGTGGGGTGTTGGCACGATATCGACCTCGTGCGAGATCTGTCAGGCGAATGTTGACATATATCGAGCTATCTTGATAATAGCTCGAATAAGTCGCAATAAATCCCTCAGATGGCGCTATACAGATACAGACAAGGACGAAAATACGAGACAGCTAGATCTCCAACATTAGGGCCAATTAGGAAATAGTTCATCTACGGTCAACTTAAGGGCAAACGAGGTCAAGGAGATCAGCTGATCGAGTAACATGCCGCCATCGTAAAAGGGACAGTAGCAAACTTACATAGAAAGAAGAAAGACTATTTTTTGAACTGTGCAGCGAAAACCCTATACGCGAGAGCCAGTTACAAGAAAGTCTGCAAAGCTACCGAAAATAAACGGATTGTTACCAGGCGTAACAACAGGCCTCAATAAGAGAGAAAGTCTCCCCCAACGTAACGGATTAAACTCGTTGTTTGGGGTTATACAACTTATTGTTCGAATCAAACCATACCAGATAATCGCGTACATTTGTTGGTAATATTTTTTAAATGCTGTTTTAACTTAATATTTCTATGACTTGATTCTAAAAATCTAGCGCAATGGTTTCCAAGCTTTTCATGAGCCGTGGCGGGGGGAGCGTGGCAACCCATGGTATTAAGCGAAATTTTATTTAATAAATCCCCCCAAGAAATCAAAACTCGAATTTGGGGGAAATACTACACTGGTTTAAAACCGCTGATCTATAGTATCATATAAAGAAACTAAAATGTCATTCTACAGATATGTGCTTGCCTTAACAGCGTTATGAAATTTGTATTTAGAAAACAAAATACTTAGAATGAGCATAAATGCACCAAAAAATAAAAATATGAGAAAGTTAAGTGCTTGCTTTTACTCAACAAATACATAGGCTAGCAGGACGTTATTAAAAAATCAGGCGCTGAACTCATTCAAAATCAAACCTCTAACAATAATATGTTTATACATACAATTATGATTTAGAATATACTATTTGATTTGGCGTTCTTCTTTTTCTTCTTCTTCTATGGCACAACAACCATTGTCGGTCAAGACCTGGCTGTACTACTAGTTTTCAGTAACTCATTGATTTCCCCCCATAGCAGGATAACCAGTCCTACGTATGGGGGCACGGTCCATTTGGGACTTGAACCCATAACGGGCATATTGACGGGCACGAAACCAGTCATATATTCGGGTTTCCATGACTGATTAGTACCAAGCAGCCTGGAAGTCAGCCTGACTCTTATGGAAATGATTCTGGCCGTGAAGCCGTGAGAACCCCCATCAGTCCTGGTGTTACTAGTATAGTTGTGATAACGGGGTGTGAATAAAAGAACTATAAAGTAATTGTTCTTTGGGTTCAACTAATTGTATGCTTTAGGTCCGGGCCAATTATAATGTTGCGAGAACGTTTATTGTCTATGAAACATTTTCTGGTACGTTTGCATCCACAACTGATGCAAAATAATTTCAACTAAATTATAAAAAGAAATCTAACACAAAATCAACAAATATGTGTACTGTTTTTGAAATACAGTCTGTTCCGGAGATACGCAGTTTATGCGTTCTCGAGGAATTCGCGAACTCGAATATCCGCGTAAATCGATTATTTGTTATTTTTGATTACATTTAGTACTTTTATACACTTTATATTTTATTTGATAAGATTTATGCAAAAAATTATGATTATACTAGCTTTTCAAGCTTTTGCCGGTCTCGTAGTGCAGTCGTCAACTTGTGCGACTTAACAACATGCCCGTCATGGGTTCAATCCCCAAATAGACCGCGCCGCCATACGTAGGACTGACTATTCTGCTATGGGGGGGAATCAATTAGTCACTGAAAGCCAAGCCCACAAGTGGGTACAGGCAGGCTTTGACCGACATCGGTTGTTGAGCCAAAGAAGAAGACTAGCTTTTAAGTGGTTTAAATTTTTTAGCAAAAATGCAAATTATACTGATTTGGACTATTACTGATGCAAATTGTACTGATTTCACATTTGATCTGTTTAGAAAACCGCTCGCATAAGTCGAGCACCGCGTAACTCGGTAACCGATTGTAATTTAAAAAATCCGGAAATGTTGTCATTGAACAAATGTAGCCCCAAAATTCTCATAGACCCGGGCCTTAGTTTGACGAGTTATTCTAATAGACATAAATTTAGTTATGTTATTGTTGTATAGCCATATTTTTTTTTAAATTCATATTCTGGTATTTGCCGCATGTTCGGGCCGGTCTGGTGGTACAGTCGTCATCTCGTACGACTTAACAACATGCCCGTCATGGGTTCAATCCCCGAATAGACCAGACCGTGCCCCCATACGTAGGACTGACTATCCTGCTATGGTAACAATAAGTCAAAGAAAGCCAAGCTCACTTCACCAGTGGGGGTACAGGCAGGCCTTGACCGACAACGGTTGTTGTGCCAAAGAAGAAGAAGAAGATTCTGGTAATTGAGTCTGGTTCAGGTTCTCAGGTTTCGAACAACTTGTTTATTTTGACATTTTCTGTGATACTATTATTCAGTAATTTTGTTCTGTAAATCACACCTCATACATAACATTACAAACGAGATTTCAGTCCGACTAGAAATATATTTATAAATGGTCAACCATGAAGTTCTTGAACAGAACACTTTATGTACGATAATATGTTTCTAACAGTAGTAGTAGGTACGTTGTAAAATAGCTTTGGTTGAAATGAAAAAAAAACTAACATATTGGATTGTTGCATTGTACACAATATTGATTGAATATAATAGCTTTTAACAAACAGCTTAAAGAACTTTGTTTGCTAATATTGATACGGTATGACCACCAATGTCCAAATGCCCAAGACAAACCTCATTTTCCCTGATTTTGCTCTTACATTCTCTTACTAGAGGGAAATTCTCTCTATTTCTCACATCTCATTTTTGATGTACTCTCGTTTTCTTGTTCTCATTCATTCCATATCGTTTTCTCTCTTTCTTTAACTTCGCTCTTTGGATACTTAGGTATTGTATGACCTATGGTTCATACTAGTGGACTAGCTCTGTTGCAGGTTGATGTATGTCCTTAGCGGCGCCAACTAAAATCAATATCATATTCTCGTGTCCATAATCAAAGCTTTTTGAGACGCTTTTTTATTTTCTATGGCTCTTTTCCAACTAGCGTGATAGTGGATAATTGTATCACAATGTACCGTCTATACAATATGAGTAGGAACAATTAATATGTGTACATTTGCATGTGGTTCATGTGAATCAAGCATTCAGTAAATTCGGCAGGAATTTCAAAATTAAATTTCAAAAAAGGCATAAATAGCAAGGTAATGAAGGATTAAAATGATGAAAATAAACTGCAAATTTTAGATTGAAAAGATGCCGTGGCAAAAAAATGCCGTTTTAGATAAAATGGCAAAAAAACAGATATAGTTTAGAACCGATTCGCCGATAATAAAATATAATTAATAAAATAATCAATATAATAAAAATAATTCAAACATTTTACTTAATTCACCAAATGTTTTGAAATGCTAAACAATAGAATCTACATACAATGTATAAAAGAATAATCAAAGTTAAACCGCATACGGATTCTTCTATTTCTTCTCCTAATGGCGTAACCGTCCTACGGTGCCATGCCGGCCTTTACTAATTACAGGCTTTTAAAATATGCGAGACTTTATTCAATACCATGCAGCCGGATATAGCCAGTCCTTGCTACGGCAGGAAGATCCATTCTAGACTAGAACTCACGATGGGCATGTTGTTACGTCGTAAGAGTTGAAGACTGTACCACAAAACCGCCTCATCGAATAGGGCTAGATTGCTAAAAAAAAAGCACTAGCATATTTCAATGTGATGTGTGAAGTACCAGCTCATGGATAAGAGCGACAAAAAAGAATTTGTAAAATTTATTTCCCGAAAAAAGAGTACTCGCGAAAAAAGTGACTCACAAAAGCACGCTAATAGGACCCCAAATATACTTTAGGAACCGAGACCGAAACAGACATATGAAAAAGCTCAACCTTGCCAACAATAAGGAAACATGTCCTAGTAAGCTTTTTTGTATAAACGAAGTTTCCGATATACGACCAACACATACAACCAGAAAACAGGATGGCACCAATACTACCAAATATCAACTGTCGCACTTCAAAACGAACCCCAATTTGGAAGTGTGCACAATACATACAACGCAAAGAAGCTTAGGAGTGTAGTCGGAATGGATAAAATTCCTCTCCGGGCTGAAGAAAATCGATAGCTTTCGAGCAGGAAAGTAAAACAATCTACTTTATTTAAATTCAGAAAAAAGTCAACTTTTGAATTGCACAAGCTAAATATAATTTGTTATTATAATTATATATATGCTTCTAGAGTGTGCAATCTACAAATATTAGTTATAGATTATTAAACCAAAGATCTTAAAAAAACATGCGATAGTAAAAAAATAAAAGCCAAATTATTCATTTAAACATTACACACAATACATAGAAGCTGTTTGTTCAAATATGTCCACAAAACGTAAAAATTACCGATGAATATCTTACTTTCTCGAAAGCACTGTAATATAGTTATATCGTAGCGTAGAGCAAAATCAATCAAAAGCTTTTTGATTCGTAAAAGCTTGTCGCAGCTGCTGCGTGTAGTTATAGTTGCTTTTCAACTATTCGATTCTTTAACTAAGCCTTTGTGTTGCTAGCGGTAATTCTAATATTGCTAGTACTGCGGTTGCATTACTACCACTGCTATTCCTTATTTCACGTAGTTCCGGCTCTGGCTCTGATAATGAAGATAATGAAGATGTTCAAAATACTAAGCAATTTATCTGACACTAATCACTTATAATTCGCACATAGCTAAGGGAAATGTTACTCCACACATAAGTAAAAAAACACAAATCGATGGTATTGAACAGGCCGTTTCCAACTATTGATTCACGTACTTATACGGGCATCTTTTTGCATTATATATACACCGGCACTCACTCATTTACATTCATTCACTACCGCAATATACGCATCTAGTTGTTCGCTCTTGGACACTTGATTTATTTTTTGCTTTTTTTTAATAGATGAAATATCTATAAAGAATTCAATGAATAAAAAAAAAAATACACACGCTATCAATACGGCGGAAAAAAAACTTTGTCACTATCGCTTGATTAATCCAAAAACTCCACGTATATTAAATTAACACAGCATCAGTTTCATTTTCAGGACAAACCTTTGCGCACTAAGGAGTCAGAGTAAATTCTTCAAATATCAATTCTAAAAGAAACTATTAACTCGAATGCAGCAATTCTTACGTTCGTCCGTTCGTCACTAAAGTTTCATACTGCAATACGCAACGTTATTTCATTTTATGATTTCCAATCGGAGAGAAACGAACTTGGAGAACTTCTCTCAATAGTGGCTCTCCATGAAACATTCTCTGAAAAGTATCGCCTTTATACTCAGTAATTTCTATGCAAGGAATAAATGCTTCTTCCATCTCCTGCTCTTGCAGTGGATTTTCTCATTTACACACACATCTGCAGCAGCTTAAATCGTTCTCTAAAAATATTTAGTTGGCTGCTGCTCTTACAATTCAAATGATTCTCTTGTTTCTTATTTCTCATTTTCTCTGGCGTTTCAGACTAAATTGAGTCTTCCATTTCATTGCAGCGTTTTAATAAGTGTAGTATATAGTAAACACGGCGAAACGAATTTCTCTTCTCTTATTTGTGTGCAGACGTACAAAACCACACCACTAATATTATATGCCACGAACAGAAAAACACGAGCGAAAAAGCTCCGACCATGTCAATAGGCAATCGGCAGCACAAAACGAGTAAGGATGAAGAAAGGACAAACTCTCTCATTTTTCCTGGTTTTTACAATTATTAGAATAAAAAAAACAATACAAAATATGATGGGTGGTATAGATTTTTCTGAGAGAAAGATTTTTGTACTGACAGCTAACTAGAATGAAATGACGAAATCGAACAAAAAATGCATACATTTGCATTTTTAAACAACTTTTTGATGAAAGTATTAATTCTTTCGATAAATGCACTTATGAATTGAAGGAAGAGGAAGTAGTTTTTGCAATATTCAATTAGTGATATTTAAGAAAAAATATATCACGTTGATACTACCACGACACTATGCTACTCTCCAAACGCTTCCGTCACACGTTACAGCACACGGTAAACTGAAACGCTCGTCATTGCTCGAGCAATGATCCTATCGATTCATGCATTTGACATGAACTGCAAAGCGCGTTAGTCTTGACACAAATAAATACAGTCTGCTCTCGAGATACGCGGTTTATGCGTCCAAAGTAGTGATGGGAATAGTTCCGAAAATTGAGGAACGGAACGAACCTGCCAATCTGGAGAAAAAGAACGGAACGCGGAACGCAGGTTCAAGATGACCTGCGATGGTTACGCTTTTTTCAGTTGCTCACTTTATATATGGTTAACTTCAAAGTATTCATTGAATATTGTGTAATATATTTTTTGTGCAGTAGTCACACAGTTTCAATTAAACATAGCTAAATAATGGTTTACTGAATGTGTAAAACTATTCTTCTACTAAAATATAAACGCTTAACTTAAGTTTTGTTGTTTTTGTTTTTACTAAAATTAATCAATATTCCCTTTTTATACTTCTACATAAAGAAGTAAATCAGAAATTTGTTGCAACGCATATGAAATTTTGATGCAAAATCAAAAAGCTTATAAGTTTAATCGGCTTTTTAAATTCGTTTGGATTAAATTATCCTACACTGATTGAATTAATATTTCTTAATAGAAGCAGACAGCATCGATGTTATTCGATTCGGTTTACATAAAATACATAGACTATTAAGTTGTTTCTGTAGGGTTCAACTACCGGTGTGAAAGTGTTCGGTAGTGCACTTTTTTTGTTCATAAGAATAGCGCTGTTTCACGGGGCGATAAACGGCTTTAAAGAAATTATTGCGGAAGGCTAAACGTGTCATGCACCCTAAATATTTAGTTGCACAAAGAAGATCTCAGGTAATAATTCAAACGAATTCATTGGAGAGGCATGCGCAACGAAGCAGCTTAGCACCCAACACATAGCAATTCATTGACTACCACAATACAGTCCAAATAACGCACCTATACTGATAACATCTATATGGCAGAAGAGAGACATTTCATTCATTGCGCTTACCGCTAGTGCAGGATTGTCTCTTTAAATTTTGGCGATTAGCTTCCCACCAATCACAAATCTCTATCCTTCTCTGGCTTCACGGCTCAGGTGTTGTACCGTTATCTCTTGGACTGAGAGAGTATGGCTTGCGCTGTTATCACTCATATAGACAGAATGTGTGTGTGTGTCCATACTAGAAAGAAGCAAAAGAGAAGAGAGCGCCGTTCTTTACCGGAACGAAAAGAACGCTGAGAGAAACAGGTTCAGACTTTACCTGCTTCCTTTGTACGTACCAAATCGGCTCATCGTATGAAAGAGAGCAGATGATCGTGCGTTCCAGACCGGATCGAAAAGAACGCTGAGGGAAACAGGGTTAAATTGAACCTGGATGATTTGTTTACAGCAAACCGGCTCATCAATACAAAGAGAGTAGAATGTCGTGCGTTCTAGGCCGGATCGCAAAGAGCACTGAGAGCAACCGGCCCAGCACAGATCACAAAGAACGCTGAGAGCAGCCGGTTCAGATCGGATCGATATGATCGTTGATAACAGCCGGTTCAGGTCGGATCGCAAAGAACGGTGGGAGCAACAGGTTCAGTTTGTACCTGCTTGGGTTTAAAATAAGGATCGCGGTCCGGATGCTTGCATGCTGGAACGGATCGCACCTGGCAGGTTCGGAACGCAACGCGCATCACTAGTCCAAAGGCATCCGCACTCGAATATCACGTTTTCCGCCAAGATCAATTTGACGAATAGATTTTGATCAAGTTTAGTGCGTATATACACCTTAACTTTTATTTTACCCATTAAAGGGCTGTGATTTTGTTCTCCGTTTCGATTCAATTGTCGCGGAGGAGATGAAGGGAGATAAAACATTGATACATTTTGTACACTATCTTTAATGAAAAGCTACGGTGTGTAAAATAAGTAAAAATTAGTTTCTTTCATTTACGTTTTGCCAGTATCTGATTATGGATTTATACATTTTCTGCAAACTTTAGGCTGGAAATAGACGAACCGAGATCGTCGCGGTACCGCGAAATTCGCGCATTGTTTATAACAGTTGTATAACAGTAGAGCTGTCAAATCTTCCGCGCCTCCAATCACGCCTGCTGTTTCGCAGAGATACCCAACTTCGGTATTGCTGAGATTTTCGCGGTAGCGCAAACCGATTATTTTTACTTTTTCTGGCGATTTGTGTGAAAACTCGTGTCGAGAAATGAGTTTTGTATTTTATTTTGCATAAACTATGTGAAATAAATAATTAGATTCGCAAATTGATAGAAAAATATTTGCTCTTGGCACATTCAATCGTCACCAGACCTCGGATGGTTCCATACACGAACCGCGATTATCTCGCCTATCTGTCAGATGTTATAACAGAATTGACAGCTCAAGTCATACGCGATTTTCGCGGTACCGCGATGATCTCGGTTCGTCTATTTCCAGCCTTAGAACTGTCAAAAGGCTTTTGAGTGGTTTATAAATTTTGGCGAAAAAGCATTTTATTTTGCATTTGACAATTCTTGAAAAAAAAAACTACTTATTTGACACACGAACTTTCATTTAAAAAAACACGTATCTTCGAATTCGCATAAGTCGAAAACCTCTTAACTCAGGAACAAACAGTATACAGTTTGATCTCACTGGTTAATTTTCGATTACTTGCCAACTATTAAATTTTTGCTTTTTAATTGGCACGTTTTTCCATATAATAAACCGATTTTTTTCTAAACAGGCAATGAGATTATTGATGAAATTTTCAAAATCCGGCTTTTCATACAAACGTACGCTTTTTAATTTTTAACTGTCAGCCAACTTAAACATGCCAAATAAAAAGCGTTCAACTATTGAATTCTGACTGTAGCTAAATTAAAATTAGAAAGACATAATCAGAATTCAATAGTTGAACGCTTTTTACTTGGCATACATTTTAGTGTAACCGCAACGCCAGACGAGGTGAAATATACAGTGAAATGAACTATTTGACGTGTGAAATGTCTGTCAGATAACGCATCACAGCAACCAGCTAATGTGCCATGTAAACAAATAACGTGTACAAAACGCAACTAAATCCATGAAAAAACTTCAATATCAGCTATTTCATTAATTTTCAGTCAATAGTTCATCATTTTTTCCCATTTGTAAATGTTCCACATAAGAAGATACTCTTTTTAAGTGATTTTCGAAAGCGGAAATTGTATCTCTCTCAACCCTTCAGCTTTATCTGTCAAATATTTCGCCTGTCAAATATTTCATTTCGCTTTGATTTCATCTCGTCTGGCCACGGTAACGCTCCTCAAGCGCCACAGAGTAAACTTAACCGTTATGTATACGACCGCCTACCCGTGTAAGTTTCGCATCTTTATTCCAAAAAACTTTGCATTAAGAAGTCGTACTAAATTCAAATTTAAAAAATGCCACAGAAAAGATGTTTTCTAACCATGTGCAAAAAATAAAAAATATCAATAAATTTTTTATTTCATTTACGTTTCATTTCATTTCATTTTCATTTCATTCAATTATTTCAGTTTAAATACCCATCAGATGAGCAACATACATTTTATATGGAAGTACAGTGGAGCGCCGTTTATCCGGGCTTCTCGGGACTTGACCTCGACCGGATAAGCGAATAACACGGATAATGAGTCAAATGATATATTTTATCATAAATTTCTGATTAGTTTTTTATAAAATCCTATTTTTGATAAAAATAACCTAGTTTTTATTGACTTCATGTTTTCCCATGAGAATATTTGAAATTTGCCATGAATTATAGTGTTTTTTGTTATGATAATGTGCTCTTATAACCGCTTTTTTAAATATCCTCCTCATAACGCAATGTCACCTTTGTATTGAACTGTCATTTCTCAACAGCACGGATGAACGGAAAACCGGATAATAGGTACCCGGATAAACGGCGCTCCACTGTATGATGTTCTTTGTGCATAAAAGCGTATATACTTGTTAGATTTGATTGAAAACTGTCTTATATCCAAATAGCCAGCTCGTACTCTATAGCTGATTTAGGGCTGTTTAACGAAAAATCGTTCCGATGTCGTACTTTGTGGCTGATTAAGAGATAGACGGTACTTTGCGGAACTATGGAGCTTTTTAACAGGCACATGGTACTCTTTGGAACTTTGCGGCTGATTAGCACTATGTGTAGGGTTCATGATGGAACTTGAAGGCTTGTTAAGAAAGTGTACTGAACTTGGTGGAACTTTATAGCTTTTTAATGCATGCCATCGGTACAAGGCGGCTCTTGTCAAAGTGTCAAAGACGGACGCCGGCAATAATCTCATTACTGCTGCACAAGTTAGATTCGTTAATTGAAGAATGAATATTGAGTGAAGTGATTGTGAATTATCAGTAAATTGTGTAAAATTTTGTGTAATTCATCAATACACAGGATTTAAAAATATACATATGTGTTTAAACGAAACAAATCTTGTTGATTATTTCATCGATGACGCTTGCTTGAAAATAAAACACAAAGAAAAATAATCCCTGGCATCGTGGCATAAGGAATCTGCTTAGGCGCTGTTTGAATGACCCACATAGAACTTTGATGCTGTTTATCTACTGCAAAAGGCGAATTAGAGCAGCGATCTTTAGCGTGCCAAAATGAGCTGCTTAAGCAATTCTGGCTATTTGGGTAAGATCATTATCATGTTGTTACGTCCGGTGTTGGGGTGATATAGGACGGAGGCCGATTAAAAACTCCGGACACAACGTTTAAACTTTTACAAACATATATTAAAAAACTGCTTAAAGCTAACACGCTAAAACGCTGTCCGCGGCACGTCTATGTTCCCTCGCTGCTGAACCCCGAAGAAGGCACGATCGGCTTTCGCGCACGATCGCAGCCTCCCGACCCACCGGTCACCAGCACTCAGAGATCCGCTGAGATTGAAGCTGGCTTTGAAGCTGAGTTGGCGAAATTATTCAACCGATCCGTCGGGTCCCGAAGCCGAAGCAAACCCGAAGCCGAAGCAAAACCCGAATGGGGTTCGGCACGACCCTTCGTTAAAATAGCCCCCTCCCCCTTTTTGCCAGATTTTCTTTCCAAAATGAAACAGTGTCACACACATGTAGTAGAACAATTTGATTTATTTAAGAAAATAAATCGGTTTAATGAGACGTACTAACAACTATTTCACACACGGTCAACATATCGCAAATTACACAAATTATGGCACATTATATTAAAAACACTTTTATCAACTGTTCCGTGAATAAAACGCAACATTTTCACCGTACTTTCTGCACTCCACCGCTGTTGATCATGGTTGTCATCTTTCCACTGTACCCGTCATTTGCACCAACATTTGCACATCACAAACACAGGTTTTGTTGTCTTCGTTCGCCGTGAAACACACATGAAATGGAAGAAAAATTATATTAATTAGAAGGGGGGATGTTGGTTGATAATTTTAATCTCTTTTACTTACCTCCAATTAAACAAAACTCCATTTTTACGGGGTTTATCCGCTGACCACCAAGAGCTGAAACACCACACAAGCACCAACCTCACTGGACTGAAAGTAAAGCCTACTGCGTGAATGCGCTTCTGCCAAGCCAACCGCGCCGTACTGCGTGTGTAGCCAAGTGCGTGTGTGTGTATATTTGCACCACTGGACACAGAACACAAATCTCACCGCACAGCAGAGCGTGTGTCGCCAAGTGTATGCATGTGTGTATTTGCACCACTGAATTCTGAACGTCCACCACACAGCGTGTATCGCCAAGTGTGTGGCTGTGTGTAGTATCACCGTGGACTGCAGAAAACTACATGCACTAGAACAGAGCGCTGGTGTGGCCAAATGTGTGCATGTGTGTACTTGCTCCACTGAAAGCCGGTATCGCACCAGATTTCGGGTGTCGCCTTATGCGTGCGTGTGTGTTATTGTCACAGCACACTCGTTCATAATTTTTTTTTTTCGTTTTTTCGCTTGAGCCACTCGATTTCGTTCTTCGCTGATTTTGGCAGCGCACGAGGGGGTTTCGGCTTCAACTTCCAACAACAACAACCACACGAGGAGGCTCGCGGTCACTCATCAGGGGAAAATCGCTCAAATTAGAGCGAGAGACAGATAGAAAAAGTGAAAGGCCAATATAAAATCTTCGGCTTTTGACCGTTGGGGATCGCTGACACCGAAACGTCTGACAGTTGTCGCACGGTCACGACAACCCAGAGTACCAATGTCGTGCGGCGCTGCAACATCTCCCCTTTAGGATACGAGTCAAACCTTCGTGGAACTCTTCTAGGCCTAGAGGAGCGGCGAGGTGGCGGTATCTGTTCTGCTGTACTCTGCTCTGGAGCGATGAAGTTGTCCTGGTGCTGATGACGAATCTCTACTGTCTGTTCTGGCATCTATGATGATGATGATGATGACTCTGCCGACAGCCAAGAAGCAGGCGAGGATGTAGATGACGAAGACGATGACTTAAGTGACGAAGACGATGACTTAGGTGACGAAGATGATGATGGTACAGGCAATGATGTGGATAGACCCCAAGTATCCAGGACGTTTAATGGCATGCGACTCGCCAACGTGCCTACTGCTTGACGAGCCCCAGCTATGACCCTTTTACGCATCTGATTTACATGGCTTCTTAATACTCTTTGTTGCGTATTGGTTTTGACTAAATACATAAGGCTGGAAATAGACGAACCGAGATCATCGCGGTACCGCGAAAATCGCGTATGACTTGAGCTGTCAATTCTGTTATAACATCTGACAGATAGGCGAGATAATCGCGGTTCGTGTATGGAACCATCCGAGGTCTGGTGACGATTGAATGTGCCTAGAAGAAATATTTTTCTATCAATTTGCGAATCAAATTATTTATTTCACATAGTTTATGCAAAATAAAATACAAAACTCATTTCTCGACACGAGTTTTCACACAAATCCGCCAGAAAAAGTAAAAATAATTGGTTCGCGCTACCGCGAAAATCTCAGCAATACCGAAGTTGGGCATCTCTGCGAAACAGCAGGCGCGATTGGAGGCGCGGAAGATTTGACAGCTCAACTGTTCTACAACTGTTATAAACAAGGCGCGAATTTCGCGGTACCGCGACGATCTCGGTTCGTCTATTTCCAGCCTAACGTTTCCGCATCGTTTGATAATTACTGCTGGAGTCCAACTCCACGAATTCCGCTGGTACACCTTTACATACACTGGATCGTTAATTGCAAATGCTCTTAGCTCTGTATCGAATGATCTGTACTGGGATTTTGTTGGTGGGCGCAACAGTTCGAAACTTGTTCTTAATCTTCTTCCAAAACATTGCTTCTGCTGGCGTTTTGCATTCTTGTAATTGTGCGTTTGGTGTGGTTCTATAAGACAATAAGAATATATCAATTGCTTCTTGCAGAGACGTGTCTCCGTTCCTGATTCACTAGTGCTCTCTTGAATGTATCGAAAAAAGCTCGGCTTGACCGTTCCATTGCGGATGAAAGGGTGCTGTTCTTATATGATGTACTCCATGCGCTGTGCAAAAATCATGAAATGTTTCGTTTGTAAATTGTGTTCCGTTATCTGTGACTAATGTAGTTGGCATTCCAAACCTAGCGAATAAACCTCTTAGTATAGTTACCGTTGCTGCAGTTGTGATACTATTTGTTTTAACTATGTCATTTTGAGTGAGCATCCACAACAATTAGAAAATGATCCCCGTCAATGGGACCTGCGTAGTCCACATGGACTCTCTGCCATGGTACTATTGTTTTCTCCCAAGGGTCGGCTGACTAGGCTGCAGTTGCACAAGATGAGCAAGTACCCACACATTCAGCAATGTCTATATCTAAGGTGGGCCAATATACATAACTGCGTGCCAACGCCTTCATTCGGTGCACTCCCGGATGCCCTTGGTGAAACTGCTCTAAACATCTCTTCTGCAGATTCTGTGGAATAACAAGCCTTTCACCAAATAAAATACTTCCATCCACTATGGAGAGTGCATCTTTTCTGCTATAATATCGAGCAAACTCCACCCCAAAAGTATTATTTTCTGGCCAACCTTGCTGAATATACTGATATAATTTTCGTAGTAATTTGTCTGTTTGAGTGGCGTTTGCAACATCTCTGAAGTTTAACGGAAGCGTACATAACGAGCTCACGGCAACTGATCGTATATCTTTTTCCAACTCAATACTTGCTACGATATACTCCTCCTCCGGCTGAGTTCGCTTTTTGATTAATCTTGATAATAAATCAGCATCTCCAAAATGATCAGTGCGAACGTAATCAATATCGAAATCATATAGTTGTAATGTAAGGGAAAATCTTTGTAATCTGTTAGCTGTGTACACTGGGATTCCCTTCTTTGAACCAAAAATTTGGAGTAATGGTCTATGATCTGTTTGTAACTTGAAATGACGCCCATATATCATTTTGTGAAACTTTGTCACTGCAAATACTATCGCTAGTCCTTCGCGATCTATCTGACTGTACTTCTTTTCTATCTCTGTCAATGCCCTTGATGCATGCTGAACGACTTTGACGCTGCCGTCTTGAAACTTGTGGCTTAATGTGGCGCCTAGACCAACTGATGACGCGTCGGCTGAGACTATGATGTCTGCCTTAGGATCATAATGCGTGGGTAATAGGTCTGAAGAGAGAGTTTTCTTAAATGGTTGAAAACTTTCCTCGCATTGCTTTGACCATTGAAAATGCTTACCATGCTTGAGTAGACTGTCTAAAGGGTAGCGGAGGTCTCTCATTTTTGGCACAAATTTGCCGTAATAATTAATAGCTCCTGTTCAGGCTTAGGCACGGAAGCCCTGCCAATTGATCCGTGTTTAACAAATCACGAAGATCATTCGTTGAGTTCGGAGCGTTCGGGCACGATCGATTAGTTTATAAGTATAAGTGAATTGCGTGAAATAAACTCTCTTCTAATTGTGCAATACAAGGAACAACACCCGGTAATTATAAAACGCTAGAAAAAGTTACACCGAAACGCGAAAGAACATTATCCAAAATCGTAAGATTGATCATTGGTGCCGTGACCAGGATAACGACGGATTCTGGTTGAAATAGTTTTACGGATTCTCGCGATATTTGTGATTATTGTGCGTGTAACTTTGCTTTAGTCGCAACACCGTCGACCGAGCTCACTGTGTTCGTGAAATTTAGCGTCATCCTAAAACCGAACTATGGCAACCCTAACAACGCATCCTATCGTCCAGAAGGACAGCGTTGCTAGCGATGTTACCGGATTACGAAAAGTTTCTCATAGACTTTTACCTAGAACGGGATGCAATGCAGATCGACCCTCTCATTGCAAAAATCGAACAGCTTTCCATCGACTTGGAAACTGTGCAATGCCAATTAGAAGACGCATCGTTTGATACGCATAGAAGCCGTGTTAAAATCAAAGAAAATGCGTTTGCCGTGAAATGAAAGCGCAGGCATAATTTCTTTGGCAGGAACAAAACAGCCCACCATCGCGCTTCCCGGGTTAGCTTGTGGTTACACTCGTGTAAACAATACCGCGGCGAAACCTAGCGGACAAATGTCCTACCAGCATAAAAAAGCTAAACCTTTACGCGAAGCTAATTCTCCGGCTACGACTTACGCACACACGCACATGCCCTATATGCTATTCGCAACACTCTATAGCGAAATGCCCGCAATTCATGCTCATGAATTCGGATGAACGATATCATAACGCAAATACACTCAAGCTCTGCCTAAATTGCTTGCACGACAATCACCATACGCGTGATTGCTCGTCGCAACACAAGTGTAAGCACTGTAGTTCAGCACACCACACACTGATACACACACCGCACTACACCAGCACATTTGCCACTGCACCGAAGCCAGCTGCGCCAAATGCTCCTGCGTGTAATACACAAAACACCGACACATTTTCCACTGCACCGACGCCAGCTGCGCAAAATGTTCCCGCGTGTTACACACATAAAATCGGTGCATTTTCCACTGCAACCAAGCCAGCTGCGCAAAATGCTGACACACACACACACAACACTGACGATCACACGGCAAGCACTCAAACAAACAGCGAGGCAGCACTGAGACAAACTTCTGAGAAAGTTCTGTCTCAAACTGCGGTTATGCATGCTAGCGATGCACATAGTATAATGCATCCGGCAAGCGCACAGTTAGATGGTGTAGCTCAGCTTATGCCAATCATCGATCGATTCGCTTATACATCAAATACAAAACATATTTCGATCGACATCACTCTGACTGGTGCGGATCAATTTTCCATCCCGGTGCAAAACACGGTGCTTGCGAAGTTTGCGTCCAAAGCCACCCACTACGAGCTGGATGTTGATGTTTTGATGATCCCCAAACTGTTCGAAATCTTTCACATGCCATCGGTAGCATGCATGGCATCACGAAATGAATCCACCGAGCGATTCTGTAAAGAAGAAGCACAAGTTAATGATAGATATTCACTCAAAGTACGAAAGCACGAAAAGTTTCACGAAGTGACAAAACACCAAGCTGTTCACTTACCTATTGAGCTACATTTAGATAAAACGTATGACGTATCCAATTCACTTAATGTGATCGCCGCTTTATATGCTGAACAGATCGAGACACGCTCGGCGCGAAAGTTTTTACTATACGAGGAGCACCTTTCGCTCCAGCGATCGTGGAAGCATTTATCCTGCGCGTATTATCCTGCAGATTTCGTTTCTCACGGTATGTCAGCAGAATTCCTGAAAAGTAAGCTGCGGAGCTTCGGTCCGGATTGGTTTTGTCTACCCGCTTCCATCTGGCCCAACTCTAACCCTGAACCAACCGAAGAAACGAATCTTGAGATTCGTATGGTGAGTGCTGCCGTAATGATAACGCCTACTAATTTTCCTTTGTTTACGTGTTACAGCTACAAGCGATTGTCGCGTATCGTTGCATACTGCATTCACTGCGCACGTAACACTAAGGAAAGGTCACGCACTCAACGAACAGCAGCACACCACCACGCACCTTCAATCATCACTACAGAGCGCATGAAAACTGCAAACACTATGCTACACCATACAGCGCAACTGGATGCATTTTCAATGGATCTCGGACAGCCCGAAAAAGGCAACGTGGTGACGAAACAAACACCCTGGCGAAATCTAGCTTCACTCCTAGACGCTCTAGGAATCATTCGAGTAGGAGAAATATTACGGCATACTCAGCTGCCCTACCATGCAAAGCATCCTGTCCTGCCTCCTAAAATACAGCCGTTTAAGCACATGATCGACAAGTGCCGTTACACGGAGCATCAGCGAGAAGGAAGATCATTGCTCACGACGGTACGGGCTGAGCATTGGCCGTTAGATGGAAGGCTAATTTTGTATTGGTCAGATGAGATAATTTTTTGTCGATGCACACGACAGCAACCGACAGTTTAACAACTACAACTTTTATCACTACCACGATTGACTGCGCGACGCGGTTTACCAGCACACAACGTGAGTGCTGCAAGCGAGCTTCATGAGCTAGTTAATCTGTTCCGTGGCGAACAACTATACTTATTCGTTACAGATTGCAACCGAATTTGCACTTGGCACTTTCCTCTACCCACACCACCACCCTTTTGCGGATTGTGGAAGGCAGCAGCGAAGACCGTCAAGCGATAACCACCTACACTGCAGCTTTCATCTGCACTACCGGTCTAAACTTAATCGAGGCAGCGACGCGTTCGCGTCCTCTTCTATCGATGCCTGATGACCTATCAATTAGTCGTCACTTACACTTAGCGCATATCCTAGTCGGCACATAGGTTCAGCATTTGTCGACGGCTTGCCTACAAGAAGTACAACGCGTTTATTCTATGGCGATGATGAACAACAGCTTAGCTTACCTGGCAGACAGATTATCCCGGAGATCGGTTTGCTCCTTCGCAACACCACACGGCATGCGCACACCGAAGACGATAAGCTGGCAAGGGTAGTAAAGCTGAAAATAACGAAAGGTATCGTAACATGCCCCTCATAAGAATTTGTATCTTACCTGCATCTGAACGCGAAGGCACATACTTTTAACTTCCGTTATCTTTATTTGTTATTGTTTTGATTATTGACTTGCGTCAAGGGGGGGAGGATGTTCAGGCTTAGGCACGGAAGCCCTGCCAGTTGATCCGTGTTTAACAAAACACGAAGATCATTCGTTGAGTTCGGAGCGTTCGGGCACGATAGATTAGTTTATAAGTGTAAGTGAATTGCGTGAAATAAACTCTCTTCTAATTGTGCAATACAAGGAACAACACCCGGTAATTATAAAACGCTAGAAAAAGTTACACCGAAACGCGAAAGAACATTATCCGAAATCGTAAGATTGATCAGCCAATAAACGAACGAAGCCCTGATATATCTGTTGGCGGTGGTAGGTTTAAAATTGCTTCGATCTTTGCCGGGTCTGGACGAATACCTTTTCCATCTATAATGTGACCAAGATATCGGATTTGCTTCATGCCAAATACACATTTATCCGCTCGGATTGTGAATCCGTATTCCTTAATGCGGCTTAAAACTTCTTTCACATTCGTGTCGTGTTCTTCTTGTGTCACACCTCCAACTATCAAATCATCCATGTACCCGCATACCTTTATGTTGTGGCTGCGAGTTGTACTCCCCTGGCTCATGATCGGTGTCGGACCATGATGCTAGAAAGGCGGCTAATTAGGTGTAATTGTGTAATGAGAGCGTATTGATTAGGATTGGAATTCGGAGAGCTGTGCAGGGCTTCGGAGATGGACAGATCGGTCTCTCTTGATCTCTCTTGATCGGGCTTGGTTGCGAGCAGACGTGTCGTGATAGTTGATTTCATTGTTAATATATAAGTTTTAATTATATTAATTGTGTTCGCGTCACATATGCAAATCCGAACACAACACTTTACCATGCCTGCTATCATTGTATCTATAAGCTGTTGGAATATTGCAGGGGCTACTTTTATTCCTGGCGGAAGGCGGTTGTATTGGTATAAGCCACGATGTGTATTTATGCTCAGTACTGGCCTATATTGTTCTTCTACTGAGACTTGTGCAAAAGCATCAAAAAGGTCTATGGTTGTAAAAATATTGCATTGTGCCAGTTTGGTAAAAATTTCCTCCGGAATTGGAAGGGGATACTCGTGTGTTTGAAGTGACTGATTTAAACCTGTCGAGTAATCACCGCATATACGTATCTTTCATATACGTATCCGTTAGATTTGCGCGCAACCACAACAGGTGCTGCCCAGTCTGAATAGTTAATGGGAGTAATCACACCGTTTTGCTCAAGTCTATCAAATTCCTTTTCGATTAATTCTCTCATAGCATAGGCCACTGACCTTTTGCGTCGAAAAACAGGGGTAATATCATCTCGAAGCTTTAATTGCACCTGAACTTTTTTACATACTCATGTTCCATTGAAAACTTCTGGAAACTGCCTTTGGAGACTTATCATCGCCATCTTTGCTGAATTATTACTGATATTGTTGCAAAACACATTCATTGGCACGGACCACAACTCGAAAAGTTCGATAACATCTGCATCTAACAGCTTTACGTCTGCTTTTGCCTCCCGAATTACTGAAAAACGTTCAACACCATGAATTATGATATTCGCCGA
The DNA here is from genome assembly GCF_016920715.1 of Anopheles arabiensis. Taxonomy (NCBI): domain Eukaryota; kingdom Metazoa; phylum Arthropoda; class Insecta; order Diptera; family Culicidae; genus Anopheles; species Anopheles arabiensis. The sequence goes on along the minus strand of NC_053517.1, from coordinate 63,200,649 downwards.
GAACTCTCCGATCAATTCAAAATTCGTGCCTGCTGCTGTTAGTGCCTTCACTGTTGGCCTATTCAATTGCGGTTCGCCTATCTGTCTCCAGGACTGCTGTCCTATTACCGTTATATCAGAAGCAGTATCAAATTGTAACTGTAACGACCTTCCGTTCACGCACACTGTCACGTATTTTCTTTTTTTCGTTATGCAACACGCATTCACACGTACCACCCTTACGTGTGCATTAGAATAAATTGTTTTCTGAGGGCTCTTTCGATTTCTGCAAAATCCTTCCTTGTGACCTACTGTTCCGCATTGCTTGCACTTGTGATACTTGAATGTACAATCACGCACCCAGTGCTGTATACCACAATACCAGCATGGGGTTTTTGGTTTGATGCCTGATGGACCTCCTCCATTTTGCAAACGTTGCTGACTACCATTTTGAAAACGTTGCTGAGTACCATTTTGGATTTTGAAATCGTTGCTGATTGCCATTTGCTTTTGGCAGAAATTTCGAGTTTGCTGACGGCCATCTTCTTATCGCGGCTACCTTTCTATTTGCACTATCTTCAATCATTGCGCTATCTGCGTGCAAATTAATTATGCCTTGACATTCGGTAGATAATTGTTCCAGGGAAATTTCTTCGTGCTTTTCGATCATATTTAATAACCGCGTTCGGTACTCTAAATCATTTTCGTTCTTGAGACCACACACGATTACTAATGCCTTTAGTTGATTTTCCGTCATAGCTTTCAATTCAAAATCTTCACACGCACGGTTAACCCTACACGCATGCGACATAAAGTCTTCCGCTTGAGTTTTCACTATTTTCAGACACTTGTAACGCTTGCTTAAAATTGTCTCTTTCGCACTAATTAACGCCTTTAGTTTGGTCACTGTTTCCGCAAACGAAAAATCTCCGGGATGCTTGGGAAGCACAAAGTTCATGTAACGCTCGTGTTCACTTGTACTAAGCTTCCTCAGAAGCACCCTAACCTTAGCTGCATCCTCTATGTGTAAAGCATCTTTTTTCAAAAAGCTCCTCATAACGTGCGTACCACGCGGTAAACGTTCTGTTTTCTTCGGATTCATATTTGTACTCTCTGATTTGTCGCGCTGATTTGTACACTCCTGAGGCAGCCCCGGTACCAAAATCCATGCGACTTTTCGCTAACGGATTGATTCTAATCAATTGATTCTAATCATCTCCACACTCAGGGTACGACATCTTCCCTGTTGCTGTTCTGGACTCAGACAAAATTTGTGTTTCTACACTTATTGTTAAAAAAAGTAGTAGCTCCTAGGATCTAAATTTACAAACAAATATCAAAATGTTATGTTCTGCTAATGATATTGCACTAAATTTAATTGCACTACATTAAGTTTTTACATATCTTTCGTAAAAGTTCGTCAGAGTATGAAAATGTCGATTCAATTTGTCATGAATAACTTGAATTTTAAGATTTTCGCGCATAAAATTATGACGCGCGCTGTCTGTGCGGCGGCGTAAGTCGCTACTCGTATAGCCGTCTCGCTTCTTCTTGTGTGTGCTTTACCGTTGCTCACCGCTTCAAGAACATTGCTGCTCACACACACGTCAGTCTGTGGCAAACAATTGGAGGGGGAGGATGTGTCGGTTTGCTCCAGAAATCGTGTGTGATTTTGTTGCTGGATTTGGTTCCATCGCTGTTTGTTTTGGTGAAATTGAAAAGGTAAGAATCATCAACCGATGTAAAAGTGTGAGAGTAAGATGATGCTGATGGTGACTGATGCTTTTCTTTGTTTTTTTTCGGCTTTTATCCACTGATGGCGTCGAGCATCGCCGAGGATGTGATCGAATGCGGAATATCCTAAACGAGGAGCTTCATTCCGGATTTTGTTTGCAATAAGGTAAGTTATGATAACACACAAAGCATACGAAAAAAGAGTGAGTAATCTTATTCTTAACTTTCATTTCTTCAACAGCGCTGAACTCATCCTCCAGCTTACAACGAACGGTCAACGGATGAGGAAGGAGAGGAGGGACGGCAAAGGTACACGCACAAACGTGCACACATCAGCCTTGTCGGAGAACGAGAACACGGGAGGGGGAGACCGGCAACGTATAGAACCCGCAGTGCAAGTGACAGCGATTTGCGAGGGCGCGCGAGGGCTCGCACGCCATACAAGTTCACTGCTCCAGAGCCCTCGCATTAAAGAGCTTGCGAGCCTTGGAAGTGTCATATGAGCGAGACAGCTGTATGTCAAGTGTATGGCTATCTCTTTCTGGCAAGAAAAAAGCTCCGAAATGCAACGGTGTTGGTGGACAAAATTTAAATGGCCAAAAATTTTGACCACACACACTCTCTCCCGGTGCCTTCCCCTGTCCTCTCTTCCTTCAGGCCCCTTCCTCTTATTTGCGCGCGCCGCTCGCTTGTGTGCGATAGCTCATCAGCTGGTACTGGTATATGGTAGGGTTGTAGTTGTATCTTGAATGGGCGATTGGTTCATATATATATAGTGTATTTGGTTTTACCTGTGACCTTGACGATGCGAGAGCCGATCAATTCTGGTGTTGAAGCAATATTTGTGCTATGCTGGTGGTTGCTGTTCCGTGCCGTTTCCGATGTGGCCATTTGATCGCCATGTCGATCAACGGTTATGAAGCCAATTTCAAACGAGCGAAAGTGAAGGAATAATTACGTACCGGAAATTTGATTTTTTATCAAGTGTGATACTCCAATGTTGATCTCAACCCGATGTAAGCTGGTTTTAACGGCCATATGAGATAATGTACTCATGTGTAAAAAAATGTCGCATTTTTTTCTTTCCTGATATTCCCGAAAATTGACTCATAATTCAATACGATTTGACTATTTTCATTGATTCCTCATACAACGCATGGAAAGAGGTAAACTGGCTTCGCCAATTCATTCATCTCCGCTCCCAACCATTCATCATCCGAACCACCCACAACCTCATCATTCCATCCACATGCAACGACATTTCCCTCTTCTTTAACAGCAAAGGTCTCAACCGAAGCTTCTACTAACTGCTTCTTTCCATTTTCCCTTTTCTTCTTCTTCTATTTGTCGTATCCATCTATCTGGTCATGCTAGCCAATGCAAGCTTTAGCGACTTTTTTAGTATCACACACTCGGCTGGCCAGTCCTTACTACGAGGGGACCGTCTATATGAGGCTTAAACCTATGACGGGCATGATATTATCATCCTTTATGTATCCAGAGGTGGATCTAACGGTAGGCGGACTAGGCGGTCGCCTGGGGCCCCGCCGATTAAGGGGCCCCGTAGATCGTCATTCTATAGTATGCCGTATGGACAGAGTACCAGCGACAAGGGCCCCCGGAAGGATGGACGTTGGGGCCCCGAGGCTGGCGAATCAATTTTAGAGCCTGTGACTGATGATCGTAGGGCCCCCGACGGCGTTCAAACTCTCAACAGCCAGTTTAATGCCGCTAAACCCCCCCCTCCTCCCGGACCACCATTTACCATTTACAGGGCGCCTCAACTCGTCTTACCGCCAAGGGCCCCCGATACCCTTAATCCGCCACTGTATGTATCCTGACCACTCTGACCACTCTCGGTTCTGTGTCAAGATCCTCATTGAGGACATCACACGCTGACAGCGCCTTTTTCAACGGTGAGCCCTCAGGATCGGGCCGTGATCTGTGCACATCCATTTGAACGTGTCACCAACTGATAATAAAACGTTAGAAACGGACTCTCTCACCCGCAGATACCCATATTCTACCATCTACTACACATTATTTGACACACCATGAACAGCTTCCTTTTGTCTGTCCTTGCGAACGACGAAGGGCTGGATCGTTCAGTACCAGGGGTATGACATAGCCTACCCATCGCGAGTATGGTGCGCTACAAGTTGGTGGATCTGGTACCAGCTTAATTCAATGTAATGATGGCAGCATCCTTGCTGTTGGGGTTTGTAAAACACAAGACGAGGCAAAGCAACATGCGCAATCGAACTGCAGTCCGCAAAAATCCAGACAAAATCAAAAAGTGAACGTGCATACCAACCTTCTAACAAACTAAATATATGTCATCATGTTCATTCCCCTTTTCAAAATGCGTAGTGTTTTATGAGAATATAAACTATATTTATTTATCTTAAATGTTGTATAAAACCCGCACATACGAGTGGAGGCAGTCTCATAAATGTAGGTTTACAAGCACAAATGTAAATTTTACTAGCGAGCGAGGGGTGGGTTCCATTTTTGGGGCCCCCCAGACCACGGGGCCCTACGCGGCCGCTTAGTTTGCTTAGCGCTCATTTCGACCCTTCGCACACACGCGCATTTCATAACGCTTAACCTAAAATTAGGCATATCGATGTATGGCTTAAAGCGCACTTAAGATATAATCTTAACTCATTAACGTAATTTATTTACAATTTACACAATAACACTATTATCATGATGTCGTGTAGATGTGCGGATTGATGTTAACAATTTGCCGCTGGAGATGAGTGCTTGTCGCCTTTCCGGGGTTATTCAGTGGCATGTTGGTGCCGTCAGCGAGCGGCCGTCGATGAAATCGATACACCTGAGGGAATATAAAACATTTGCTTTAGAGGGAAGATACAACAACAGATCTAGATGTAGCGATAGTGCATCTAGAAGGAATTCACTTGTGGGGTTTTTTCTCCTGCCAGGAAATTTGACCGCAATCAGTAGTGCGGTCGGTTCGGTCCTGTTGCTGCTGCAGCTATTGTGAGGCAGAGGATAATGATCCGAAGGGTTGAATTCCTGCCCCGAACGTTGTTAACGAGCGCGCTCGACACCGTCTCACGGCGCAATCGGGGCACCCGGTGCCGGCTGGGCCTCTAGCGTGTTGTGCTGGTAGAGCCCGACTCGTCGCCGTACAGCTTCCGGAGGATGTTCTTAAATTGTTCCTCGTAAGCCCACGTTCCAGGATAGAGGAAAATTGGCTGCAAAAAAAGGAAAAAACACCATGATTAGCATCCTAATGCCTAGCTTCGCCAAACAATCTTCTTCTTCTTTCGTGGTCCGCTTACATACCGAACATACCGCATCACATATACAATGCAACGTACAGTGGCAAACACCCGCGGCAGGCCCATATCGTTTCTGCATTTTATCTGCAAGTTAAAAGAGGGCATAGTCTATTAAAAAAGTGTTTCTTTATCATGATAATCGCTGGATAACACTTACCCGCTGTCCTGTGCTGTGTTGTCCACCACACCACTTTTCTATGCCGGTACATGCACGTACCGCTACGTGCCGCTTCCGACGGAGCCAGCACGCATTGGGGAGGACTTCAACTACTTACTTTTGCTAAAATGGCACTTACTTACGTAAAATTAAGAACTTAATTATTAAAAAAAACTTACCGCACTTGATCAGCCAACAACACTGTTTACGTTTTTTTACACACACACAACCTAACTTCTACAGTGACAGCAGCCGCAGAGCACCAACACAACTAAAGGTGTCAGGCGAGACGTCAGACGATCTTAGGCGAGGGGTAGGAAGGAGATCGGTGGTGAGGGACGTGAAAGCTCAGCACGACAGAATCGCTATAGGAGGAAGCGAGGCAACTAGACTAGACTAGAGAAATTAGAGCGAGAGGTACCTCACCAACCCTCGCATTGTTTGCCGGGAACCTTTAAGCTCCCTCGTGCGTTCGTGCGTGCGTGCGCGCGTCTATGTGTGTGTATGTGTGTGCATGCCTGCGTTCGTGGCTGTGTGTGTTTTTGCCTCTTCGCATAACGAGATCCTACGGGATCACCTTGCGAAAAACACCAAGAGAGGGGGAGGGGTAGGTGTATGTGTATGTGTGTGTGTATGTGTGCTTGCATGCGTGCGTGGCTGTGTGCGTGTTTTTTGCTGTTTCGCGATCTCCTACGGAATCACCTTGCGAAAACACGAGGGGGGGGGAGGAGTGGGGTGTGTGTGTGCTTGCCTGCGTACTTTGTGTGTGTGTTTTTGCGTTCACGTTCTACGGGATCACTTTGCGAAAAACACCAAGGGGAGGAGGAGGTGTGTGTGTGTGTATGTGTTTTTTTTCTTTGCCGATTCGCACTCTCTCGCGGATCTAGTTGTGTGCGTTAGTTTTTTTTAGTTTCTTCGAAAAATCTTCGAAAAATACCTGGGGGGGGATGTGTGTATGAAAGAATGTACTTCAGAAAAGAAAGTGAAAAAAAAACGAATATAAAATATGTTAAACGAAGTTTTAAGTGTGTATGAACTCATTGCAATCCGAAAGGAAGCGAGGGGGGCTCTTAAAATGTAGTACACATGTATGCAACATGTATCGTGTCGCCGCGACGGTGTATCTCGCTCAATCCGTTAAGCCTGAAAAGTGCTTCTATCGGATCGTCTAATCGGGCGCCATTTAATCAATCCGTTAGCGAAAAGTCGCATGGGATGCCGGTACCGATTAATGCGATTTTTCTTTTGCCGACAAGAATCGTCGCGGCGACACGATACATGTTGCATACATGTACTACATTTCAAGAGCCCCTCGTTTTTTCGGATAGCAATGAGTTCAAACACACTTACGAATCCGTTGTTCAATATTTTTTTATTTTCTACTTTCTTTTTCTAAGCACATTCTTTCATTCATACACACACCCTCCCCACTGGTATTTTTCGAAGTATTTTTTTTTCTTCTTGAAAAACAAAAAAACTAACGCACACAAGGAGACCCACGGGAGAGTGCGAAACGACAAAGAAGAGAAAACACACACACACACCTTCTCCTCCCCATGGTGTTTTTCGCAAGGTGATCCCGTAGGAGAACGCGAACGCAAAAACACACACACACAAAAACCACACACGCATGCAGGCTAGCACACAAATACACACCTCACTCCTCCCCCGTGTTTCCCCCCCACCCCCTTTTGATTCCGTAGGAGATCGCGAAACAGCAAAAAACACACTCACAACCACGTACGCATGCAAGCACACATACACACACATACACATATACCTACCTCCCCCCTCTTGGTGTTTTTCACAAGGTGATCCCGTAGGATCTCGTTAAACGAAGCGGCAAAAACACACACAGCCACGCACGCAGGCATGCACACACATACACACACACAGACGCGCGCGTGCACGCACGCACGAACGCACAAGGGAGCGTAAATGAAGAACGTATAGAACCTACGTTGCCGGTCTCCCCCTCCCGTGTTCTCGTTCTCCGACAAGGCTGAGGTGTGCACGTTTGTGCGTGTACCTTTGCCGTCCCTCCTCTCCTTCCTCATCCGTTGACCGTTCGTTGTAAGCTGGAGGATGAGTTCAGCGCTGTTGAAGAAATGAAAGTTAAGAATAAGATTACTCACTCTTTTTTGGTATGCTTTGTGTGTTATCATAACTTACCTTATTGCAAACAAAATCCGGAATGAAGCTCCTCGTTTAGGATATTCCGCATTCGATCACATCCTCGGCGATGCTCGACGCCATCAGTGGATGAAAGCAGGAAAAGAAACAAAGAAAATAATCCGTCACCATCAGCATCATCTTACTCTCCCAGTTTTACATCGGTTGATGATTCTTACCTTTTCAATTCCACCAAAACAAACAGCGATGGAACCAAATCCAGAACACCAAAATCACACACGATTTCTGGAGCAAACCGACACATCCTCCCCCTCCAATTGTTTGCCACAGACTGACGTGTGTGTGAGCAGCAATGTTCTTGAAGCGGTGAGCAACGGTAAAGCACACACAAGAAGAAGCGAGACGACTATACGAGTAGCGACTTACGCCGCCGCACAGACAGCGCGCGTCATAATTTTATGAGCGAAAATCTTAAAATTCAAGTTATTCATGACAAATTGAATCGACATTTTCATACTCTGACGAACTTTTACGAAAGATATGTAAAAACTTAATGTAGTGCAATTAAATTTAGTGCAATATCATTAGCAGAACATAACATTTTGATATTTGTTTGTAAATTCAGATCCTAAGAACTACTACTTTTTTGAACAATAAGTGTAGAAACACAAATTTTGTCTGAGTCCAGAACAGCAACAGGGAAGATGTCGTACCCTGAGTGTGGAGATGTGTGTGTGTATGTGGTGAACGTTGCCGCGTCAAGCGTGCTGTAGGATACAATGCGTGTAGGAGGGGGTAAAATCGCTTGGCTCATTAAAAATACAGGCAAAGTTGGCGCGAAGAAAACGCAACACTGCGGATTGTATGGAAAATGTTGCGCGTTCAATCCGATTGCCATGCGATTGTCCTGGGGGAAGACTCGCACACCACAACATTTTTGTCGGTACATTTCACTTTCAGCCCAGAAACCATTTCATTCCGAATCAATTGCTCAATACTGCGCACGTTTAAGTGACCAAGACGCTTATGCCATAATTCCAGCTCTTTAGACACTCGACCTGTCGTCATCATCGAATATTCACCACGCTTCACATAACTAAAATCTAGTTGATATAATTTTCCAACCCGTGAACCACACGCGACAATTTCCGAACCACGATAAATCTGTACCGCTCCGTTTGCATATACCACTTTCATACCAGCAGCATCAACACGCATTACTGAGAAAAGATTACAACGCAAATCAGGCACATATAAAACATTTCGCACCACGCACTCAATTTGCTTTCCGAACACATTGCTGATGATCTTCACGTTTCCAGAATATTCCGCACGAATCGTCACATCATCCTTAGCAATCGCAATTTCATTCAGATTTTCCAATAGCCACATTTCATCGAAAAACTCTTTGTTATTCACCAGATGATCGGAACAGCCCGAATCTATATACCACTCCATTTTGTTAAAACATCCCGCATTTACACCAACAAAACTTACACTTGCTTCACCGACGTGTGCCTTCGATGTATTGGTGTCACTTTGCCTTTTGTTCGGACACTCAGATAACTTATGTCCGATAACCTTGCAGCCAAAACACCTAACCTTACTTTTCTGCTGCCAATTTGGCCTCGTGCCAGAGAATGCAGCTTCATTTTCCGGTGCGCGAAGATCTACACTCTTTCTTTTTGTTTCTTCGTCAAGCAACCTACATTTAACGAATTCGACGGACAGACTCTCCTCGGGCATTGTTTCCAATGCTGTTGTTAGAAACTAAGGCGCTCTAACCAAAAAATAAGAGAACAAAGAGAATTTGTTAGGTAAGCACTGAGGGTGCACCAAAAAAATAGTTTATTTCTCTATTCTCCGTTATCTTCGCTCTTGGGTGTTTTTATAGCAATGTTTTCACAAAATACACGCGTATATTGTGCTTTTATTGGTAGACGGTGCATCGTTGATAACCCTAAATCACACCGCCGCTGTCATTTCCTCCCCGCTAGGCGTTATTGTTCGTCCAGCTTAGTTAAGTATATGTACCTTCCACTCGCTGCTACAGCTAAAACGAAATTATTTTAGTTTTAGATTTAACAACATTTCATACCATGGGGTGGACTTGAGCTTCTTATCATCTCATGTTTGCGTTTGATGGCTCCGGTCCACATGCAGGGATTCCGAGCTTCCTCCAAAGACGACACATACTAGCACAGAAGCTAAAATAACATCGCTCGCTACCTGCTCTGATTGAACCATTAGCGGATCCGTTGCGTTACAGTAAGCCGGATGCGCCGCTTCGCCTGCTTCGCTTGTACAAGCTGCTGAATTTGGGGCTGAATCCGAAGTAGCTGGCTCGCCTCTGAATTCACTGCTATACTGCTCGATCTAATGTAGCTTCTTCTGTTGAGGAATAAGTTCCTTTGTGCCATCGGATTGCACCGGGATGGGAGCCAAGCCGGTATCACTAAGCAGACCATTAACCAGCTCAAACGTCCATCGATCAACACCTTCGATGAGATTGTCCTTGTTTTCATCCAATCAAAGCATATTGGTCGAGACATCATCGTCATACACCCGTCCCCGATGCTAGCCATTTGTAAAGACTGTGTGGGGAGCCTTGAGTGTGAAGTGTATTTCAAGTGTACCGCGGACTGGTGCTTATTTTTCCTCGTGCGTGATACGTGTGCGGAATGTGCTTTTTTTCTCCGGTGTGAGTTTTATCTCGAGCGTGTCACGTTCCGAATTTCACATTCGTGGTCAGTGGAATAATCGGTGTGCAACATGTGTTGCGATTGTGTTGCGTTCTCCAGATGAATCGCACTTCCCCCAGGACAATCGCATGGCAATCGGATTGAACGCGCAACATTTTCCATACAATCCGTAGTGTTGCGTTTTCTTCGCGCCAACTTTGCCTGTATTTTCAATGAGCCAAGCGATTTTACCCCCTCCTACACGCATTGTATCCTACAGCACGCTTGACGCGGCAACGTTCACCACATACACACACACATCTCCACACTCAGGGTACGACATCTTCCCTGTTGCTGTTCTGGACTCAGACAAAATTTGTGTTTCTACACTTATTGTTCAAAAAAGTAGTAGTTCTTAGGATCTGAATTTACAAACAAATATCAAAATGTTATGTTCTGCTAATGATATTGCACTAAATTTAATTGCACTACATTAAGTTTTTACATATCTTTCGTAAAAGTTCGTCAGAGTATGAAAATGTCGATTCAATTTGTCATGAATAACTTGAATTTTAAGATTTTCGCTCATAAAATTATGACGCGCGCTGTCTGTGCGGCGGCGTAAGTCGCTACTCGTATAGTCGTCTCGCTTCTTCTTGTGTGTGCTTTACCGTTGCTCACCGCTTCAAGAACATTGCTGCTCACACACACGTCAGTCTGTGGCAAACAATTGGAGGGGGAGGATGTGTCGGTTTGCTCCAGAAATCGTGTGTGATTTTGTTGCTGGATTTGGTTCCATCGCTGTTTGTTTTGGTGAAATTGAAAAGGTAAGAATCATCAACCGATGTAAACATGTAAAGTGTGAGAGTAAGATGATGCTGATGGTGACTGATGCTTTTCTTTGTTTCTTTTCCTGCTTTCATCCACTGATGGCGTCGAGCATCGCCGAGGATGTGATCGAATGCGGAATATTCTAAACGAGGAGCTTCATTCCGGATTTTGTTTGCAATAAGGTAAGTTATGATAACACACAAAGCATACGGAAAAAGAGTGAGTAATCTTATTCTTAACTTTCATTTCTTCAACAGCGCTGAACTCATCCTCCAGCTTACAACGAACGGTCAACGGATGAGGAAGGAGAGGAGGGACGGCAAGGTACACGCACAAACGTGCACACCTCAGCCTTGTCGGAGAACGAGAACACGGGAGGGGAGACCGGCAACGTAGGTTCTATACGTTCTTCATTTACGCTCCCTCGTGCGTTCGTGCGTGCGTGCACGCGCGCGTCTGTGTGTGTGTATGTGTGTGCATGCCTGCGTGCGTGGCTGTGTGTGTTTTTGCCGCTTCGTTTAACGAGATCCTACGGGATCACCTTGTGAAAAACACCAAGAGAGGGGGAGGGGTAGGTATATGTGTATGTGTGTGTATGTGTGCTTGCATGCGTACGTGGTTGTGAGTGTGTTTTTTGCTGTTTCGCGATCTCCTACGGAATCAAAAGGGGTGGGGGAAACACGAGGGGAGGAGTGAGGTGTGTGTTTGTGTGCTAGCCTGCATGCGTGCGTGGCTTTGTCTGTGTGTGTTTTTGCGTTCGCGTTCTCCTACGGGATCACCTTGCGAAAAACACCATGGGGAGGAGAAGGTGTGTGTGTGTTTTCTCTTCTTTGTCGTTTCGCACTCTCCCGTGGGTCTCCTTGTGTGCGTTAGTTTTTGTTTTTCAAGAAGAAAAAAAATACTTCGAAAAATACCAGTGGTGAGGGTGTGTGTATGAATGAAAGAATGTGCTTAGAAAAAGAAAGTAGAAAAAAAAATTGAACAACGGATTCGTAAGTGTGTTTGAACTCATTGCTATCCGAAAAAAAGCGAGGGGGGGGCTCTTGAAATGTAGTACACATGTATGCAACATGTATCGTGTCGCCGCGACGGTGTATCTCGCTCAATCCGTTAAGCCTGAAAAGTGCTTCTATCGGATCGTCTAATCGGGCGCCATTTAATCAATCCGTTAGCGAAAAGTCGCATGGATTTTGGTACCGGGGTTGTTTAACCGGGAAGCAAACACGGAATCCGTTTCCATCGCGTAATGAAAAACGATCGTCGCGAGTGTTAAAGCTCATTCATTCGGATGTTTGTGGTCCAGTTACTCCAGTTGGTAACGGTGGTGTGAAATACTTCGTGTCTTTCGTAGACGACTGGAGCCATTTTTGTATGGTTTTTCTGATTCAGTTTTTTGAAGGATGAGGTGTTCAAGCGTTTCTGTGAGTACGAGGCTATTTGTTATTTTTTATTTATTAATTGAAATTCAACGGACCGCAAGTGGCTCACTTGAAGCGAATTCATTTACATTCATTCATTATAACATAGTCACATTTCGGTCATTCATTTGTCACGCTTAGTCTTAAGTAACATAATTAACATGTAAAAGGTCGCACGACACGAATACTATTTAACAATACGGTGCGCGACATGTCAGGTTGATGACGATCACAAATAACATTAAACTCACGGCACATACGAATAAACGGATCAGAGGAGCCAAAGCGAGTGCGGCGTTCCTCCACGTCAAGTAGCGATCTAGCTCGGAGCGATCTAGGCAGGACATACATGTTGAGCCTCGAAAGAAGCGCGGGCGAGTCGATCCGATTGTCAAGAAGTCCCGCGACAAACAGCCTCTGAGCGTTGCAGTTCCGCTGCTTCAGCGTCTCGATGCCAAGCAACGCACAGCGTCCCTCATAGTCAAGTTGGACACTCCAGGAGCGCAAAGCGAATAGCGTGAATTTGCGCTGGATCGACTCTAAACGAGCTAGGGGGTGAGCAGCTGTAGGCCACCATACTACTGAAGCGTATTCTAACACTCGTCGCACCAAAGCACAGTATAGCGTCTTGATGCAAATCGGGTCAGTGATGTCTCGTGCTATTTGTTTTAGTAAGCCGATCAATTGGTTACCCTTAGTGACAACGTGCTCTAGCTGGTCGTGGAAGCTCAACTTTTCGTCAAGGAGCACTCCTAGATCCGTGACACAGCTTTTGCGACCAATGGTAGATCCATTTAACGCATAGTCATACACTAAGGGGCACCGCTTTCTTGCAAACGTAACGACAACACACTTCTCGACGCACAATTCAAGACCATTCAAAGAGCACCATGACTGGAAGGCACTTAGAGTGGCTTGAAGGCGGAGTTGGTCTGACCGGTCACGGATAGGCAGGAACAGCTTCGCGTCGTCTGCATACAGTAGGTGGCCGTCAGGAGGGAGCAACCGTGTTACATCATTCAGGAAAATGACAAACAGCAGCGGTCCAAGGTTACTCCCCTGCGGCACCCCCGAAGAAGCATCGATACGGCGCGACGTATGGGGTCCCATCTTCACGCAGTATGTGCGACCAGCAAGATAGGAGCGCATCCAGGCCAGCAGCTGCACAGGCAGACCAAGCGTTTCGAGCTTTGCGAGCAGCAAGGCGTGCAGAACGCTATCGAAGGCAGCCTTGATGTCTGTGTAGACTGCGTCGATCTGCGAGCCGGCATCGATGGTCCTGTGGCAGAGGCTAACGAACTCAACCAGGTTGGTGGTGGTTGAACGCTGAGGGACAAATCCATGTTGAGCTGCGCTAATGTAGTTCGAGGCAGCTGCGAGGAGAGGTTCGTACACCAGGAGCTCGAAGACCTTAGCGCAGGCACAAAGCGATGTAATGCCACGGTAATCACATGCATTTGATTTGTCCCCCTTTTTGTGCACTGGAACAAGCCACGAAGTTTTCCACCAGGCAGGATAGATGCCCGAACGCAGTGAGTCGCGAAAAATCGAGGCCAGGATAGGCGCGATGGTGGTGCCACAACGCTTAAGCGTGGAAGCCGGGATCCCGTCAGGCCCTGGAGCAAACGAAGATTTCAGCCTGTCAATCGCTTTCGAGACTGAATACTCATCGATGATCGGCAAGTTTGGGGCCATAGCACCCACCGGTACGTTTGATAATGCGTCGGCTATATGCCTCTCATCAGTTACAGCTGGAAGGAAGGTGGCGGCAAAGCGCGAGGCAAAAATATCACATACAGCAGACGGATTGTTGCCGTTGCGCCCGTTGTAACTGACGGAGCTAGGAAAACCGGAGGATTTCCGACGATTGTTTGCGAAGTTCCACAGTACACGTGAATTGCCGCGGCAGCGCAAAACCGTACGCCGTACGTGCCCCAGGTAGCGGAACCTGTTATAGCGCCGATAGAGAGAGTGCGCAGTATTATAGTTGCGCAATGCTGCGGGACACCTACGCAAAAAATAATCGCGATACGCGGCAGCTTTAGCCGTTTTGAGCCTGCGCAGCGTTCTGTCACCCCAAGGGGGGCCTCGTTTAGGTCGTTTCACCGGCGTGCATTCATTCAGGGCTTGCAACATGAACCGCTCAAAATCTTTCACAGCGAGGTCAAGAGTGGTGTAACGGGAACAATCGAAGACATTTGCGAACGAGGCGATCTTCGGCAGGAGCCTGTTAAAGTCCGTCCGCGCGTAGTCAAGGCGTGATGTTAGCGCAGGAACGGCTGATTCCTCTCGTGGTAGCGGGATGGCCAACTCAAGCGCAAGGTGATAGGTGTCAATTGCTAACAGCGGCGTGAGGCAAAGTTCAAGCGGAAGGCAAACAGAAGCAACAGCATTATTTGCAAACACCAGGTCTAAGACGCGTCCGCTGGTGTTAAGATGACCATTGATCTGGAAAAGTCCGCTATGATGCATCTCGTCCATAAACAGAGCGGAGAGAGCCGATCACGTACGTGGCTCATAATGCAGAAATGGCAAATCCGGATCATGCTGAGCGGCTGACCAGGAGACGAGAGGTTCATTGAAGTCTCCTAACAGGAGTAAACCGTCTCCGGGATGCATAGTTGAGCATAATGAGCGAATGCAGTTTTCGATTTCACGGAGCGTGGCAGCATTTGCGGCAAGTCTAGGCGGGAGGTATGGAGCAATGATGAATAGTCGGGAATTGCCTAGTTGTATTACAGCGCACACTAGCTCAAGCGATGGATGCACCGTTGTGTGTTCCCGTGACGTCAGAGACTGAGAGCACGCAATCAACACACCTCCACCGCGGGAACATGTACTGTTGTCAACACTACGATCGCATCGGTAGACTCGGAAGCTATCGTCAAACAGCAAAGCCGAAGGTAGACTAGGATCGAGCCAGGTTTCCGTAAGCACTATTACATCGAAATTGGATTCCAACACCGACAGGCGAAACTCATCGACCTTCGTGCGCAGTCCCCGCACGTTTTGATAGTAAACAGAGGCAGTGGAACGGGCAGTGCGAAGCGCATTAGCAGCAGGAACAAAACAGGTAGGTGTTTGTGCAGACTTAACAGAGGTTCGTCTATTCGTGAAAGAAACGGTCAAGTGTGGTCTGTTGTAAGTTGGTGTTGGAAGTGCGGCGAATTAAAAGCGGGCCGTCAATGAATGTTGAATTAGGACCATGAGTGGTGTCGTTCAGCGTGTGTTCTCCCAATTGTGGTGATGTTAGTGTTTGAGCCAGTGATGTTGATGCGTGTGCCGGTGCGTGATAGACAGTGGATGTTGGTGTGCGAGGCATCGATCGGCGATCGATGACAACAGGTGTGCGTGTGGGAGAACGGTGTTTGATGGTGATTGGTGACGATGAGTGTCCATGCTCTCGTTGACGGGATTGTACAAATTCACGTACTCCAATACCGACAGGCCAGGACGATGGGGCGAGTGCTGCGTCACGAAGGGCGGCCGGTACTCTCACTTTGAAAGAAAGCCAGTTTACGCTGTCAACACTGACTCCCTTCCTCAGCAAGCAGTATGCTAGGACGTCATCGGTGGCTAAACGGCGTTTCACAGAAGCGACCACTTGCTCCACGGTGACGGCAGTGGACAAGCGAGATAGTCGGATCCATATTCTGTCTGTGGCCGGCTGGGGAATCGCTGCTCGAAGCGGTGACGATAGCGAATCGGTTCCCATGAGTTCTTCCGGTAGCGTAGACGGGGGTGGGATGCCGACGGTAGTGTTAGTGTACGCGCTTGGCGATGACGCTGCATACATGTTATTTTGACGAGTGTTTACGTTTTTGTTGACATCAGGGGACATAGAATCCTCGATGATACGCCGCCGCTTTCTACCCGTAACGGGCCGAGGATCGGTATTGCAAAGCTGAGGTATGGGTGCATTTTGCAGTAGAGTAAATCCGCTGCGCACCTCGGCGATAATCGGTTCAATAAGCTTCCCCACAGCCGCAACAGTTGAGGTGAGAGCAGCTTGAAAACCGACCTGAGCCCCGATCTCTTTGACTGATCGACATCGCGGATTTTTCAGGATATTGGTGCACCCAGTGCAGCTCCAATGCAGATCGATGTGAGTCAGGACCGCATCAATCAGCTCGGAAGGCAGCCTGCAAAAACCGCGGTGAAAAGTAGCCTCACAGTACGCACAGCCGACGATACAGTCGGCAGCATCCAGTGGCACAGCACACGCGAAACAGATAGCCGCCATCGCGAAATTATGCGCGGTTTTGATCACACCACCGTTAACCCGGATTAAAAACGTTAATACACAGTCGTGGGTCAATGAAATAACACACTAACGCGCAACAGTAACAGGAAGCAGTTTGATAGTCAATTGAACGAGTATTAACTGGGTACGTTAGAAAATACACTTAAATATTTTTGGAAAAACGCGGAGCACAGCGATATGCGACCGAGCAGTTAGACGTCAGACGTCGAATCTGTTACCGCAAAGTTTGGTCAACAGATCAGCCGTTTACGTTGTGACAATGGCGGTGAATACCGAAGCAAGCAGTTTGAGCAATTCCTGAAGCAGAGTGGTATCGTTGTGGAGTGGACAGTTCCACATACACCTCAGCAAAACGGGGTTAGCGAGCGGATGAACCGTACCTTGGTTGACAAGGCCAGAACAATGCTGCAGGATTCCGCCCCACGAATGCGATCGATGGCAACAAGACTCCATACGAAAGATGGGAAGGTAAGAAACCTGATTTGGCAAAGCTCAGAATTTTTGAATGTGATGTGTACGTTCACATTCCGAAAGAACAACGTGCTAAGCTGGATGCCAAAGCTTGGAAAGGAGTTTTAGTAGGATACTCTGTGAATGGGTATAGGGTTTGGAACCCGGAGCAGCATGAAATTGTGCACGTGCGTGATGTTGTATTTTTGGAAGGCTATGTCACACGACGATTTCTTTTTGACACCAATGAATAGAGAAAGTTCATCAGATGATGTTGAGTTAGACGATGAAGCAAGTAACAATGACCATGACATCGAATCTGCGGAAGGGTATGACACGGCTCCTAGCCTGATTTCTGATGTTGAAGTGGTTCCTGATGATGAAACTTCAAAACGACAACGGACGGTTCCTGTGTGGCACAAAGACTATGCGGTGGAATATGCAGCATACGCATTGAATGTCGCAAGTTATGTTGAGAATCTACCGACCTCACTAGCAGAAGCTCGTCAGCGCGATGATTGGAACGAATGGAAAAAGGCTGTTGCTGAAGAGATGCAGTCCTTGGAAAGGAATAAGACATGGGAGTTAGTAAAGCTACCGGAGAATAGGACACCTATTTCATGCAAATGGGTGTTTGCAATGAAGCGGAGCATGGATAACCAACCTTGTCGTTATAAAGCCCGCTTGGTGGCTAGAGGTTTTAGCCAGCGTTACGGTTTCGATTACAATGAAACATATTCTCCGGTTGCTAAATTGGATACTCTGCGCATAGTCTTGGCTTATGCTAAGGAAGCAAAGATGATAGTGTTGGACACCGAGAACAGCTAGCATGCGACTACACAGTTTTATTGAAAGTCATTTTATTAAAGGGTAGGAGTTTAGTTAGTACTTTATAGTAGTGGTTCGTGCGAGACACAGCGAGATTCCGCTTTACAACGCTTATGTTGAAAAAGTATGCTTTTTGGCAGTTAATTGGTTGATATACTTGGTAATTTAGTGTTGAAATTGAAATAGAAATCGATTTTTTTTTACATTACTATATACATAATTCATAAAGATGACAAAAGTTGTCGCAACAACGGTGATTCAGCAGTGCTCGAGCTTCTGGGCTTTGCAAGAGCATGTGACGCTATGTCGTCAATAGGCATTGTGTTTGCCATTTTGTAAACTTGTCTGGATCTCGTTCTATAATCTACATCTAATATCATCCACAAAACTTTGTTTAACTTGCCCTGGAGTTTTTTTTCCGATTTGATACAGCACAGCTAATCCAAACCGGTATACCGTAAGTTATTGTAGGTAAAATAATGGTTTTGTAGATTGCCAGTTTGTTGACCTAATGCCATTTGGATCTCCTTTTAATAAGGGAATATAAGCTTTTAACTAATATCTGGCATTTATGCATACAATGGTTTACGTGATCTCGAAAGTTAATCTTTTGATCAAAGATAACACCAAGGTATTTTGCAGTACGAGACCAGTTAATAGTGCTGCCTAAAATAATGATTCTATGTCTGCCAGAAGGGCTCAGTAGTGATCTACGCATTCTGTGTGGAAAGATTATTGCCTGAGTTTTATCCTGATTAATTTTAAGTTTCCATGCTTGTACATACTTTACGATGATGTCAACACATTTTTGAGCTCTAAAGCGTAGTTCATGAGGTTTGCGTCCCTTAACGGCTACAGCTGTATCATCCGCAAAGAGGAACAATTCACACCCTTGTGGTAGCGAAGGTATGTCAGCCAGGAAGATACAGAATAGAAGTGGTCCGAGTATACTACCTTGGGGAACTCCCGCCGAGATGCTGATACTATCTGATATTGTGGATCCTAAAGCGACACGGAACGATCGATCCTGAAGGTAACTCCGAATCATTTTGATGAGAAACTTAGGTAGCCCCTTGATTGACATCTTGTGAAGCAGGCCATCATGCCAAACGTTGTCGAATGCCTTTTCAAAGTCCAGCATGACAACGGCTGTGGACTTCGACAGACGTTTGTTGTTCAGGATGGTATTATGCAGTCTCAGCAGCTGATGGGTAGCAGAGTGTCCAGCGCGGAATCCAAATAGTTCAGGTGGCAAGAGGTTTAGTTCAAAGACAGCATCACGCAACCTTCAGTAAATTACCTTCTCAAATAGCTTGCTCAACGCTGCAAGAAGGCTGATAGGTCTGAAGCTTGCTGGAAGTTTCGGGTCCTTCCCAGGTTTGAGAACTTAGTTCAGGTGGCAAGAGGTTTAGTTCAAAGACAGCATCACGCAACCTTCAGTAAATTACCTTCTCAAATAGCTTGCTCAACGCTGCAAGAAGGCTGATAGGTCTGAAGCTTGCTGGAAGTTTCGGGTCCTTCCCAGGTTTGAGAACAGGAATGACCTTGGCACACTTCCAGCATGACGGGAAGTAGCCTAACTCAAAGCACTTTGAGAAGATGTTGGCGAGTAGCTGAAGTGCTCGAGAGGGCAATCGTTTCAACAGCAGATTGAGTATCGCATCGAAGCCTGGTGCTTTCATGTTGGCCAAGGTGGTCATAGCACCTTTAACCTCATCACTCGAAACACGAGCTTCGGGTGGTGTTGGTGCTGGTGATTAAGTTGGTGTAGGGAGGCTGCTACATCAGCTTCAGGACTGTTGATACTGGATCCGAGTTGATGGGTTTGGACGAACTGATACTCAAGTGCAGATGGTTTTTCCGGGGCTGTGATAATATCATCGTCGTTAAATTTGAGAGAAGGAACAGGTCACGGTTTCTTCCTCAGAATCTTGGCGAGTTTCCAGAATGGATGTGCTCTCGGGTCCAATCTTTTGACCATGTTTGCAAAATTAATATTGCGAATCATTTCGACGCGATCTGCAAATAGTCTTCCCAACATGGACGACCGTTGTTTCAGCGCGGGATTACCAGTTCTTTGATGTTGACGCCTCAGCCTCGGCGATTAGACCCTTAGTCAGAGGATCCAGGGTGAGCACAGCAGTCTTTTTTGTCACCAAAGGGACGCATTCATCTTCAGCAACTTTGATAGCATCTTCCAGTTTGTAAATGGCAACGTCAATATCATTTGCAGTGTCAATATCTGTGTGAAGTATGTGGAGATCGATTATTTGGCCGTATCTATCCCAGTTGACGAGCTTACAGTTCCGTCGAGTGGAGGGAGGTAAACGTGGAGAATTAAGC
Source organism: Anopheles arabiensis (assembly GCF_016920715.1). Classification (NCBI taxonomy): domain Eukaryota; kingdom Metazoa; phylum Arthropoda; class Insecta; order Diptera; family Culicidae; genus Anopheles; species Anopheles arabiensis. The sequence goes on along the minus strand of NC_053517.1, from coordinate 63,180,520 downwards.
TCGATTTCCGTAATGACTGGAAAATGATCGGAGTTTAGACCGTCAAAAGCTACTGGTTTACTAATAGTTGTGTTGGTCCAAAACAAGTCCAGCTTTGATGGAATGCCGTTATGAGATATAAAAGTTGCTTGGTCAGGAAACTTAAAGGTGATGCTGCCATTTAGAAGGTGTTCTGCAAGATGGAGACCGTTGGTGTTGTTACGATGATTGCCCCACATCTGGAGACGAGCATTGAAATCAGCACCGATAACAATTCGATGATTTGACCGCGTTATTTTGCGCAGGTCCTCGTTAAAGACAGTTGCCAGATTGTTGGCTGTTGAACACTGTCTGGGACAGTAGGCTGCCAGGAGTACAAGGGGGCCAGCTGCTGATGAAAATTGCACGCCAATGGCTTCAATTATGTTAGTTGCGAAGTGTGGGAGCAGCACATGTTGTAGATTCGCTTTGATCGCTGGCCACTCCTCCAGATCTGTGCGCAGTAACTCGATCCAGTCGATGAACAATATAACCATTAATGTGGAAACTCATCTGCGGACTAAGATGAGTCTCCACAAGTAGAACCACATCAATATGGTGTTGACGAAGAAAGTCTTGAAGGACGATAGCTTTAGGTTTGACCGAATTAGCGTTCCAAAGCATGATAGTGAGCTTATCCATACTGAATGATGAGTTCACCTAGTACGGAGATTTGGTCAGCCTTAGTACGGCAATGGCAGAGCTTTGAGCTCATTTCCCGAAAGATCTTCATGAGGGTAGTGGCATCATGAATCTCGTCGGAGGCCTCAGGCTCAGGGACCGAGGCTTGGGCGTTGGCCAGGCGCTGGGCAAGGTTATATTCGAAGCCAGCAGGAATTGGTGGCTTCGGAGTTTTACGGGACCATGCGGTATTGCGCGAAGCAGGGGGCGGCATGCTCGAGGGGCCTGGGGGAAAAGTTCTAAGGAGTTAAGAGCGGGCGCAGGGTTCTTACGACTCGTGAGTTGGCTCTTTTTGTGCGTTCGCTAGCCCACTTCCGTACTTCTATGTACTTAGCACGTTGTAAGCATTCTTTGTCTCCAGCACTATGGTTGTTGCCACAGTTGATGCATTTTACTGCAGGATCTCCAACGTTGCTGGAGTTGCATTCATCAGTGAGATGCATTTGTGCGCATACTGCACAGCGAGGTTGAATGTGGCAGTTTCTTGTGCCATGGCCGAAGCCCTGGCAGCGTAGGCACTGAGTTGGGCCTTTGCGTCCTCCGCGATAGGGCTCCCATCGGATGATGATCGAATGGAGGGCACGAATGGCCTCGAGTTTGGCCATGGAACACGTACCACGCTTGAAATGTGCTAAGTAGAGTTGCTGATGGTAGCTGATGCTCTCTTCATTGCGACGCTTGATTCGATGAACTTCTAGAACATCAAGTTTGTGTTTAACCTTGAGTTCATCAACAAGGTCGTTTGTGTCTAGAAGTGGTAGTCCACGTATGATCACCTTGAAAGGACGTTCTTCCTTGAGGTCGTGAGTATAATACTCCGCCTTTTGATGGTCAAGAAAGTTCATGACTTTCTTTCGGTCTTCCGCTGAGCGTACGAAGATGTTTGTGCCCAAACCACTCAGCTGGTATTCAACGTTTACTCCTCCGGCTTGGAGCGTAGGACGGAGGACGAAGAAGGGTATTGATTTCACCACAATTGCTGGAATCCGTCCTTTGGACGTGGGGTGCCGGTTTACGGCCGAAGATGAGGAAGGAGCTGCGGAAGAAGCTGTTGAGGGGCCAGGAGCAGCACTATTTAAATCTGCTGCAGAAACTTTCTTGGATGATTTTTTCTTGGATGAGTTTTGTGACGACATACATCAGGAGGTGTACGAGAGCGGCTACAGCCTCTATCTCTTTTGCTACCACGCACGGACATTACCGCACGCAGCAGACGCTACAAAACTGATCACGCAAGAGTAAATTACAATAATCACAAAAAAAAACCGCCACGATCAAGCGGCAGTGTTATCTTCACTCGACTACTTACACAGTTTTATTGAAATCAGAGTGTACACAGAAAACTTTTTTTTACTGAACTTCAGTAAAATTTTACCGAATTTTTTTTAACTGATGTTTCAGTAATCCTTTCAGTAACAAAAATGTTTACCGAATCATTCAATAATGTCCGGTGCTCACCAAAATGACAGCTCGTTTACTAAAATCCCAGTAAAGCCATTCTCATATTACTGATTTTTCAGTAGTTGGTAGCGATTAAAAAATTACGAAATATTTATTTTAAATTAAGTTTTTATTGATGCGCAGATATTGCCAGTCCCTCAGTTCATATTCATACATGTTTTGTGTTGTTTTATACAGTTTTTATACTGTATTTTGCCGCCGCAAGTGTAGATGGTGTGGAATAATGGTTTACCACTGTCAGGCGTGATGCTACCTGGCATGAATATAATGTTAAGTGACAGGAGGTAGGGTATAAAGTAAGTTGCTATGTTGAATAAAATCTCTCTCTGCGTTCTGAACTCTACACCTCAAGTGTGCTGCGTTAATTCATTGCGATTCTGTTAACAGATGGTTCAGTAAGCGCTCACAGACACCACGCAATTTCAGCAAGCACAGTGGATTGTAGCAAACATTTTACACACCAACACGGTGCCAATTGTTTTAAGTAGGTACAAGTAGGTACCGCATTGTTTTGTTTTGATGTTCTGACTGACAGGTCAATTTGACAGAATGAATTGCTGCATTTTCAGTAATTTGTTTTACTGATATCCAGTGAAACGACTAATTTGACACTTATTTTACTGATTTTCAGTAAAATGCGCATTACTGAAATGAATTCAATAAATTATTTTGCTGAAAGTCAGTAAAAACATGACATTCGTGCTGAAAATCAGTAAAATATTCTATTACTGAACCGTTTCAGTAAAAAACTTTACTGAAGCAGGATGAAAAAATTTGCTGTGTATACAGGCGGTCCCCGAGATACGCGGTACCTCTTATACGTGGATTCGGAGATACGCGGTTTTCTAAATTCGACAATTCTTCGAGCAAATTGTACTGATTTGACACATCAATTGCAAATTGCCAAATAATTTCCGTTTTGATCGAATGTTTAAAACTATTTCAAAAGGTTTAAAACAGTTATATTCATTTAGTATCATATCAAATAATTCATAAAGTGACTAAAACCGCCCCCTACTTGCAAAATTACACGAAAATTTGTGATATTTTAGCTGGAAATCACGAGATTCGACTTACGCGGAAATTCGAGATACGCGGTATTTTGCGGCCGTTTTCGGTCCCCATTAACCGTGTATCTCGGGGACCGCCTGTATATACAAAGTTCATGAGGCCGCGTTTACACATACAGTGGAGCGCCGTTTATCCGGGCTTCTCGAGACTTGGCCTCGCCCGGATAAGCGAATAACACGGATTAATAAATTCGACACAAGCCGGAATTTTGGTAGTTCTTGTTTAGTTCTATTTCGTCTCAAGCGTTGTACCCCAATCATCGTTCAGTGGCCAAACGTCACATGAATCGCGCCCCGCATTGGGGTGCCATAAGCCCCCTATACACTGTTGTGCATATCTGTCATAACCCTTGTGACAAGATGATGGAATGTGACATCTCCCTGGTTTAAGACAGCACGTAGGGCTGGAATCGCGCTGGTAGGCGAATTGTGCGACCATGTGATGACCGTTGTCGTACTGGAATCTGACTCGGTGCCGGTTGAGCTGCCGTAACCCCTGTTGCCGGTCGTTGGGAAGTAGCCTCCGAATCAGCTTGAGTGTCAGGGCCTCGATCCAGTTTGGGAAGGTTGAACTCATCGAGTAGAACATCCAGTGATAGTTGATCTTGACGTCCTTCATCGATATCACCTTCGTCTGATGTAGATTCGTGTCGAGCTCGAAGTTGGTTTAGGTGCGATCTGATGAGTATTCCTTTTTGATCTAAAAATACATTGTAATTAACTGTACCAACCCGTTCAATTACTCGACCCGATTTCCAATGCCAAGAGTTCCCCTTGTATACTTTTGCGTATACATTGTCGTTGGGACAAAATTGTCGCTTCTGCTTGTTGTGCTGCGGTTTGTCTGTTTCAGGACTCTTGTAAGGACGCAGTAGGTCGAGTGTAGTCCGCATGTTCCAAGAAAACATCATTTCACTTGGTGTTCTTTGTCCTATTGTAGCGTTTGGTGTCGACCGATACGATGCCAAGAATGTGTCCAATGTTTCCTGCATAGGCTCTCCCTTGTTAATTTTCTTTAGGGCTCTCTTCATGGTGTCTACAAACCGTTCCACTTGTCCATTGGATTGTGGATGATAGGGAGCGGTTCGTATGTGAATGATGCCGTTGGACTTGCAGAAATTATTGAATTCATCTCCCGTGAATGCCCTCGCATTGTCGGAGACAATCACATTCGGTAATCCAAACCGCGCAAAGCAACCTCTAAGGAATTGTATTGTGACCGTCGCTGTTGTGGTTGATGTTGTGTAGATTTCTGGCCAACGAAAATAAGCATCAACTACGAGGAAAAAGTATTGACCTTGAAATGGTCCAGCATAGTCTATATGGACCCTTTGCCACGGACCAGTTGGTGTTGGCCAAGACTCTGGTGGAGCGTGTGGTGGAGATTTAGATGCTGATGCACAACTCTTACACTGTTTTACTTCATCCTCAATCTGCTTGTCAATGTTGGGCCAGTAAACAATACTTCTTGCGAGACTTTTCATTCTGACAATGCCTGGATGCCCTTGATGTAGCATTTTCAGAACACGCTTTTGGAAGACTGATGGTATAACCACGCGTTCTCCAAACAGAATGCATCCTTGAGTTAGAGTCAGCCCTTCTTTGCGTTGATAGAAAGCTGAATCTCCTGGATGTTCGCATTCTTTTGCGCTAGTTGGCCAACCATTGAGAATGTATTCAATGATACGGTTTAACATTTCATCGTGTTGTGTGGCTTTAGCGATCATATTTGATGTGATTGGCATTTTGTCGGCCGAATCTTGCAGAACAGCTGTCATCTCCTCTTCCAATTGCACTGATGCAATTATGTACTCCTCTTCTACCTTGTTTGCTGTATTGATGAGTCTGGAGAGGAAATCAGCATAGCCAAATTTTGTTGTTGAAATGTATCGCAGTTCGAAATCATAACACATTAGTGTTAATCCAAACCGCTGCAATCTGTTCGATGTGTGTGTTGGGATGCCTTTATGCGAGCCGAAAATGCGAAGTAGCGGTTGGTGATCTGTTTCCAACACAAACCGTCTGCCAAGAATCATGCGGTGAAATTTAGTCACTGCATAAACCAGAGCCAATGCTTCTTTGTCAATTTGACCATATTTTTGTTCCGCTGGTGTTAATGATCGTGATGCGTGCTGAATTACCTTTTCACTGTTGTCAGGGAACCTGTGTCTAATTGTAGCACCGATACCACTGTTGGATGCGTCTACGGCTACAATTATTTCTAGCTCTGGATTGAAGTGTGTAAGCATAAGGTCTGACTGTAGAAGCTCTTTGAATCGATCAAACGATTTTTGGCAGTTGTCGTTCCAGTTCCATGCTACATTTTGTTTCAGCAGTTCATCTAGTGGTTTGCGCAATGTATGCATTTCCCGAATGAATCTTGCATAGTAATTCACTGCTCCTAGAAATGATCGTAGCTCTGATATGTTCTTCGGAACTGGCATCTTTGCTATGGCTGCTACTTTCTCCGGATCTGTTGACACACCTTTCCCGCTGATAATATGGCCTAGGTATTTGACTTGTGTCATTCGGAATTTGCTTTTCTCTGCCTTCAATTTGAACCCGTACTCTTGGATTTTTGTTAGTGTTTGTTCCAAGTTTCTGTCATGCTCTATACGTGTTCGTCCAAATACGAAAATATCATCAAGGAAGGATTGGGCACCTTCTAAGTCGCTGAGCATGTTGTCAACTACCTTTTGGAAGGCCCCTGGAGCTGATTTTACGCCAGGTGGGAGACGCTTGTACTTGAACAGTCCTTTGTGTGTGTTTATTGTGAGGACTTTTTGTGATTGTTCTTCCACCTCGATCTGCAAATAGGCGTCGGATAAGTCAATTGTACTGAAATATTGACTTCCTGCTAGTTTAGCAAAGATCTCATCTGGTGTGGGTAGCGAATATTTGTTTGCTTCTAGCCTTTCATTCAACCCTGTCGAATAGTCTGCACATATGCGTACTACAGGATCGCCGTCAGCATCTGTTTGCGCCTTTCGCACAACCACGATTGGTGCAGCCCAGTCTGAATATTCGATTGGCTCGATTACATTCAAACGTTGAAGTCTTAGCAACTCCTTCTCTACCAGTCTTTGTGAGTGATACGGAACTGGTCGCTTGGGTTTGAAAACAGGAGTCGCTCCGTCTACCAAAAACAGTTTCACCTTTGTTTTGATGCATCGTCCCAATCCATCTTCAAATAAAGTTGGAAATTTTCCTACCAGGTTGTTAATGGTCGTAGTTTCTGATGGTCCGGTAACTTGTTTACAATATTCATTGATTGGAAAATCAAATAGACCGAACGCTTCCATTAGTTCGCTACCTAATACATTGAATCCAAGCACCGGCGTTACGTAACATGTACCGGTTACCGTTATGTCTCGAAAAGAGATATCGCAGGAAAATTCGGACACTAAGGGGAGAGGTTTACCTGAGGCGGTTTTGACTTGCAATGCCGTTGCATGTGTTTCGGGGTTGCCAAGAAGGGTTAGTGTGTCCTTTGATACAATTGTGTAATCTGAACCACAATCTAGCTGCAGTTCGATACTATTGTTGTTGATGTGAACTTCCACGTATTTGCGTCTAGCAACAACGCCTTCTTTGTTTACCGCAAAAACTCCTCTCTGCTGTCCCTCTTTTTTAGCTTTGTTTTTGTTGAAAGGTTTCTTACCGTTTTGTGTAGCTGACTGTGATGATGACGGTGTTGAATTTGTGTTGTCACCTGCGTTGGATTGTTTTGAAAAACAGGCACAATAGCCCTCCTTGTGGCCTACACGATTGCATTGTTGACACTGATGTTTTAAAAATGGACAATCGCGAACGTAGTGCATCTGACCGCATTGCCAGCAAGGAGTACGGGGTGTTTTCTGATCCGGCTTCGGGAAGTGTTGTTGACGATTGTTTACCTTAGCAGTAACTGCGTACACCGATGGTTTCGAGTTTGACTGGTGCTCGATTACCAATCGATGTAAGATACCAATGCTTGCAGCTTATCAAATCAGACGCAGAGGATATCATCACATACGGAGGGAAAGTAAACCGTGCTTGCGAAGATTTTGATTTTAAAAACATGAAAATCGACCAATTCAAATGCTTAGTTTTTATTTGCGGTCTCAAGGGTCATAGCTACGCGGATGTTCGAGCTAGGCTGCTCTCCCGGATCGAGAACGAATCAGCAGACGCACCCATCACCTTGCAGAATCTGATTGATGAGTACCAGCGACTCATTAATCTGAAAACAGACACAAAAAAATATGGAAGTGTCTGTTTTCAGATTAATGAGTCGCTGGTACTCATCAATCAGATTCTGCAAGGTGATGGGTGCGTCTGCTGATTCGTTCTCGATCCGGGAGAGCAGCCTAGCTCGAACATCCGCGTAGCTATGACCCTTGAGACCGCAAATAAAAACTAAGCATTTGAATTGGTCGATTTTCATGTTTTTAAAATCAAAATCTTCGCAAGCACGGTTTACTTTCCCTCCGTATGTGATGATATCCTCTGCGTCTGATTTGATAAGCTGCAAGCATTGGTATCTTTTGTTGAAGATGGAAGTCTGCTCACCGAAGATTTTACCTAGTGTTTCAATGGTGTCCGTGAAGTTGATGTCCTTAGGAAGTTTTGGTAAAATGTAATTTGCATACCGGGTGTGCGATGATGTGTCCAGCTTCCTCATGAGCAAGCGCACTTTGGCCGCATCGTCCAAGCTTCCTGCGTCTGAATCGAAAAGGTCTGTGTATCTGGAAAACCACTTTTCGAATGTAATGCCTTTATCCGGGTCGAACGAAAACTCGCTTATGTTAGTTGCCAAAGCTTCAAGAGTCTTCTCCGGGTTGGAAGGTGCTGGAGTTGGTTGCGCAAGCTGCAAAATTTGCGTCATTTGAAGAATCGCTTGCTGGATACTTTCTTGTGCCATTTTCCTTCCTTTAGTTTAATCCTCGTCGCCACTAATAAATTCGACACAAGCCGGAAGTTTGGTAGTTCTTGTTTAGTTCTATTTCGTCTCAAGCGTTGTACCCCAATCATCGTTCAGTGGCCAAACGTCACATGAATCGCGCCCCGCATTGGGGTGCCATAAGCCCCCTATACACTGTTGTGCATATCTGTCATAACCCTTGTGACAAGATGATGGAATGTGACACGGATAATGAGTCAAATGATATATTTTATCAAAGTGGGTAGAAAGGAGGTGTCGTCACGTAGAACAATTGGGCATCGAGGCTTTAGAAAAAAGCACAAAACCAGGATCGACGGCAGTTGTCAAATGCGACGAATGTTGCTGGTATTTGGATATGATATATTAATTGTTTTCGTTTAATAAACATTGTTTTAGGATTAAAAATTCGTATTTTACATCCACACTCCATAAATCGACATTTTACACTTTATAATGCAGCTGCTGCCTGTAAACAAATAACGACGGCTATTGTCAAACTGAATCTCAAAATGGCAACATGCCAAACGCTAAGAAGACACCTCCTCTATATTCCACCTTGATATTTTATCACCTATTCCTGATTAAATTTTGGAAAATTACAGTCTGTTCCCGAGTTACGCGGTTTCTGCGTTCCCGACGAATCCGCGTAACTCGAATATCCGCGTAAGTCGAATTATACGTTTTTTGACTAAAATACTATTGATTACTCGAAGTATTTTATTTAATTTAGTACTTTTATACACTTTATCATTTATTTGATATGATTCCTGCAGAAAGTTCTAGTATTTGTGGCTTTTAAGCGGTTTCAATTTGTTAGCAAAAATGCAATTTATACCGAACTTGAAGCAAATTGTACTGATTTGACATTTGATCTGTCAAATTTAGATAACCGTGTATCTCCGAATCCGCGTATGTCGAGAACCGTGTAACTCGGGAACAGACTGTATCTTATTTTTTGATAAAAAGGACCCAGTTTTTATTAACTTGATGTTTTTCCAATAGGAATGTTTGAAATTTGCCTTGTATTATCGTGTCTTTTGTTATGACAATGTGCTCTTTTAACCGATTTTTAAAATATCCTCCTCATAACGCAATGTCACCTTTGTATGAAACTGTCATTTCTCAACAGCACGGATAAATGGAGAGCCGGATAAAAGGTACCCGGATAAACAGCGCTCTACTGTAGTTGTTGTGTTTACGTATGGATAGTTCGATACTTGAATTGATACCTTAACACCCCCACACAATTCTACTATCTACTAATTCTACTATCTACTTCTACTATACTATCAACTATCCTAACCAAATACCAAAATATAATTCAAACAATCTTATTGATTTACTCCCTCTCCAATCCTAACTTAATACAGAAACCTTTGAAGAGGTTTGGCGATAGACCCTTTGTCATGATATCGGCTTGTCGCATCGATGATGACATGTATATGATTTCAATCCGTTTTTGTTGTACAAGTTCCCTAATGTTGTGGGCAGCCGTGCGTGCCGACCCCTGGACTTGCCGTGGCAGTTGCGCTGCCACCGGTCAACGTCCAGGGGGACGACAGTGCGTACACGCACACTGTCGCACACACTAAGCGCGCAAGGCTTAGTGTGTGCCGAGCGCCGAGCAGAGTGTGTTTGCGAGCCGATCGAGCAGGAGCTCTCGGCAGGGGCGCTCGGTGCGACTGGCGCGCGGCCTACGTTTTAAAGTGTTGTACGTTTCATCAGTATTTATTATGTATGTTTTAATATGTGTGAATAAAGTAATAAGTGTTTAAGTAAAGTGCAAAGAACACAGTTCACAACAGTGGCGACGAGGATGGGATCCTCCTGCGTAAGGGGGATCCCAGTACGAACCCGCGGACGCCATCGCGATTGGGCACGTCTTTCGCTGCATCATCGTAGCGGCCATCGCGATGGCAAAGGTCCGGGATTCCGTGGAAGGATTGGGCCGCCGCCACCGCCAAGACCGAGGCCCCCGGCTGCCGTCCCATCAAGGGGACCGAATGGGCAGCGGTGCCCACTCTCGGCGACGTGCGAAGGTCGCCGGGCTGCAGTCCAAGCAACGCCGACAGCGTCATCGGCGAGGAAGCTTTCCGCCTTGCTGCCGGGCTATGGGCGAGAGCGTCATCCGCCAGGCTGCAGCCCCAACTTCAGCGGGCGAGGGTCAATGCCGCCCTGCAGTTACAACAGCAGTCGTGCCACTGTGTCCTAAGGGGGCGAGGAATCTATGCCGCCCTGGATGCAGTGTTGAAAAGGGACGAGGACTCATGCCGTCCCGGGTGCTGCCCTGTACTATGGGGGCGAGGGTGGCATGCCGCCCCGGGGGCAGCCACAGTGTCCAAAGAGGGCGAAAGTGTCATGCCGCCCTGGATCCAGCACCACGAGCAACAGTAACGTGTGAAGGAAGAGCGAGGGTCCATGCCGCCCAGCATCAGCATCAGTAGCAGAGCGCAGCAGCAACAGCAACAGGAACGTGTAAATGTAGGGCGAGGGTCCATGCCGCCCAGGATCAACAACAGCAGCATCGCAGGTTGGAATGGGGGCGAGGTGGTCATGCCGCCCCGGCTACAGCTTCGTTCGTGAGAAGGGCGAGAGTCTATGCCGCCCGTGGTTCATCTTCAGCACCGCCGCTACAAGATCGTCATCGCCGACCTGGAGCAAAGGGACGATAGCGGGGCAGAGAAAGGCGCAGGTACACGCAGCATCACCGCCGCCGCAAGTAATCGTAGCCGATGATGATCGAGCGCGATTAAAGGTGATGGCGGGGCGGAAAAGGGGTGCCGGTAGCCGTAGGGCAAGCAGAAGCGTCCGCGCCACAGCATCCACCGAATACACCAGCATCGGCCGGGGGTGTCACCACACCGGTATTCCCTCAGTGGAATATCCCGTGTCGTTTCGACCCCTCCGGATAAATAAAGGGGGAGATGTTGTGGGCAGCCGTGCGTGCCGACCCCTGGACTTGCCATGGCAGTTGCGCTGCCACCGGTCAACGTCCAGGGGGACGACAGTGTGTACACGCACACTGTCGCACACACTAAGCGCGCAAGGTTTAGTGTGTGCCGAGCGCCGAGCAGAGTGTGTTTGCGAGCCGATCGAGCAGGAGCTCTCGGCAGGGGCGCTCGGTGCGGCTGGCGCGCGGCCTACGTTTTAAAGTGTTGTACGTTTCATCAGTATTTATTATTGTAAGTTTATTAGTGTAATAAAGTAGTGCAAGGTCAAAACACAACACCTAACAAAATGATATTTTGATCTACATGCTGATATTGATATTGATCTACATGCTTGAGCCGCTTTATGTCTTTATGTCTTTAGAATCTTCCGCCATTTTCATGGTCGATTGATTGTCCTCATAAAGAGGTACGGGATCTGTTATGGACAACCATAAATCTTCTAATACGCGCAACACCCAAATGGTGTGACATGCTCCAGTGCACAAAGCGTTCAACTCTGCTTCCTTTGATGATAATGAAACACTTTGCTGTTTTCTTGTCAACCAACCTAAAGTATTTCCGAAAAGTTTCACAATGTACCCAGAAATTTAACGACGATCGGATACGTTGTTTGCCCAATCCGCATCACAATAAATTTGCAAAATCGGTTCATTCCTGTCAGCCCTATATACCATCCTAACATCCAAACTACCTTTATGTACCTTAAAATGCGTTTTAAATGAATCCAATGTTCCTCGTTAGGACATGATTGAAATTGGCTAAAGAAATTTACTGCCGCTGAAAGATCGGGCCCAAGGTGGTGTAATATGTTTAATGATTGTTACGGTCGCCATGTGGTATGTTTTGAGATAGTCACGGTATGTTCGATTTTGGGACGGTTGCCATGTAGTAACTTTGAACTCGCGTTGGTCAGGGTGGCCTTCGTCATCGTTTGCCGAATTAAGTAGAACTGAGGTGGATACTGCTTCGAAGCGGACGTTCGACACTTGATCGTCCAGGCGATCATAGAAACCTTTAGGAGGTTTCCCTTACTGGAAACGTTGGAGTTTAGAGGCCTTACCTTGGGTAGGGGGACATAACTAAACTCTTTAAATGAGAAGTCGATAGATGTTGGATGTGCATAGTCCTATCCTGACAGTCCGAACGAATCTGACTTGCCATGATCGGAGTTAGTTTTATTTATACTTAAATGAAGTTAAGGGTTTCTCACATTTGGTTCCAGGTTGTATGTTGGAAAGTTATTGTTTTCACTAAGCTAGTTACGTTTGTCTTTTGTTGACAAGAACGATGGTTCTTGTCACTAAGTTCCTGTTTTGGGTTTAATGCTTCTACTGTTCCTGCTTTGGGTTATAAAGCATAAACTGTTCCTGCTTATGTTGTACGTTTCGGTTGGTTCTGTTAAGTGTGTCACAATTGTTTTTATATGAACGGTGTGGCCTGAGCTCTTCCGGGTGTGTATGGTATGATCTGATTTATTGAATGTGTTATAATGAATGTGTTACAATGGTGTGACTTGGCTTTCCAAAGTGTGTTACTATGTGCCTATGGCTGATAGTGCGTATTACAATATGTTCTGTATAGCAGATATGCTACAGTGGATTTAAAAATATCAGGTGGTGGACTCTAGTGCATTTTGACAATTCGTCACTTGACGTAAGGTCCCCAGGATTCAAACTTTGTTTACATTTATTAAATTTGTTCATATAATTAATCTACCCCATTTTTTCGATTAAACATTCTTTAAAAATATATTTTGAACTTCGCGAGTGCTTATTTAACATTAAAACATGGATTAAAGTGTGTTATTTTGTGTTATTCCGTGAATTTATTCTATAATTCATTGTGTTTTCGACATTTTTGAGGATAAAAATTAAGAAAGCATTATTTTATTCAATTTTCACATTAACTCCTCAATATCTACGAGCCGCATGGACAATTTACGTGAGATTAGAACTGTTACTCACATGATTTTAAATTTCGTGCATAAACAAATCATCAAATCTTTTGTTAATATATCTCATTTTTTCGATAAAACCAATAGATACACAAAAATGCACATAATAACAAAGAAATCTGTTCTATTTGCTAAGCTTTGTGTGCGGAAACCAATCCCAAATAGCCAGAATTGCTTAAGCAGCTCATTTTGGCACGCTAAAGATCGCTGCTCTAATTCGCCTTTTGCAGTAGATAAACAGCATCAAAGTTCTATGTGGGTCTTTCAAACAGCGCCTAAGCAGCTTCCTTATGCCACGATGCCAGGGATTATTTTTCTTTGTGTTTTATTTTCAAGCAAGCGTCATCGATGAAATAATCAACAAGATTTGTTTCGTTTAAACACATATGTATATTTTTAAATCCTGTGTATTGATGAATTACACAAAATTTTACACAATTTACTGATAATTCACAATCACTTCACTCAATATTCATTCTTCAATTAACGAATCTAAATTGTGCAGCAGCAATGAGATTATTGCCGGCGTCCGTCTTTGACACTTTGACAAGAGCCGCCTTGTACCGATGGCATGCATTAAAAAGCTATAAAGTTCCACCAAGTTCAGTACACTTTCTCAACAAGCCTTCAAGTCCCATCATGAACCCTACACATAGTGCTAATCAGCCGCAAAGTTCCAAAGAGTACCATGTGCCTGTTAAAAAGCTCCATAGTTCCGCAAAGTACCGTCTATCTCTTAATCAGCCACAAAGTACGATATCGGAACGATTTTTCGTTAAACAGCCCTAATTCAGCTATAAAGTACGAGCTGGCTATTTGGGTAGGTTAACGGTTTTAAAATGACGTAGAGTCCCTCAACTATGGCGACCCCCCCCCCCCCCAAAGGCCCTTATCCACCACCTGATATTTTTAATCCAACTTGGATATGCTACAGTGGATTTAAAAATATCCACCACACCTGGATATATTTTTAATCCACCTTGTATTATACCAACTTAAATAGCTGCTCGAAAACTGCTATACAATGCAAACAGCTGACAGGCTGAAATTTTAGCCTACGAACTTAAAACAGAAAGGACCCCAGATATGGGAAAACAATTTCGAACAAATGTAACATGGGAAGTGATAACCATACAGCGACGCTCTGGGACCAACCGAACGAGAGAAACAAACACGACCCAAGTGCCACAAATCCACTAAACGACCACTAAATGGCTTCTAAACGACTCAAGTTCTCTACCTAAACGGAATATAGAAAGACTTCGTTTAGCAGACGGCAAACGACTCATGCATTCTAAAAATAGCAAAGAAGCTGGTGGCGCCATCTGTTTGTGGGATACCCAACCAGTTGAGCTTCCTCGCTTGGAGGAGAGCTTTCTCATTTCCTCTGTACTGTTGTATGGTTTCGCATTGAAGTTATGCATCGCTAGAACTAGAACGGCGATACGATTGTTTAAATACTAAACTCCAAAGTGTACCATCAGGACTGAAGCAAGTGAGATTTGAGTAATGGTCGTTTGTGTTGATACCCACGTATCTGACCACACGACCATTCATATAGATTTTTGCTCAGAAAGTTAGAAGGCTATATAGGTCATGATAGGTGGAGCTTTCATTTTTTTTCTATGGATATTCAATTTTCCAGTCGTTTAAGCTTAATCTGTGGCGCTTGGGGACACTGTTCGATAGGTGTTCTGTCAGCTGTTCGATCTCTTATAAACCTGTCATGATGCACTGCAATACGCCTATCTTTTCATCTCGAAAATGATGCATTTTCAAATAACCTTATTAATACACGATGCGCAATCTCAGATTGCGCATATATTCGTTTTATCAAAACATAAGTCATTTCGCGTAGCCAACCCTGAGCTATAAACGTCATTTCCATACATTTTCAGATTGCGCCAAGATTGCGCATAAATTTTCAAGATTATATGTCGGAGATATATAATTTTTTTTTTTGACAGATAAATATATCAAACCCAAGGATAATGTATTTAGAAGGTTGATTTTTATCGCTTTTGCTGGGCGACATCTGTCACTCTCTGCATACAAATTTCATTACCCCGCACCAGCCCTCCCCGATTTTTATACCGGAGCCCCCGGAAGAGAAATGTCAAGTCGAGAAATGTCATTGGCTTCATTCGTTCTCAAGGGAATCACTGAGCGTCAGATGCAAAGCTGAACGGTGAGCAAAACCGTCATGCGAATTTACATGACACGGCGCTTAAAGTGTTAAATGAACATCCATCTGCAGGAGGAAGATTCAACATATAATTTACTAGTTATTCATATCAATAATAATATCAAAATCATTCAAATTTAATATGGAAAAATGTAAACAAACATCCATGCCAAAACACATACAGTGCATACTTATGCATTGTGCACACGTAGTCGTTTCATACGTTTCAAACCTCTATATTTGATGCTATAATTGATTGTCAAGCATTGCAAATATTATTGATAGCTATTTTAAATATTTTGCACGCAATTTTAAGAAGAAAAAGAGACAAACTATATTAAAAGAACTTGACAATGTCCCACATTGAATTCTATCTACTGTAGCTGTGAAGCGTTTGACAGCCAAGGTACTCACGGCACAGGTGGATATCGAACATCACAGACTGAATCCAAGGTGTGTTTATTAAGAAGATGAATTATTAGCGAGTTTTTCGGGCGCCAACCATTAGTATTGTTATGTCAAATCGCATACAATTCTCTATACCCCCCTCCAGCCCTTCCCGATTTTAATAATGGAGCCACCAGTATTGTTATGTCAAGTCGTGAAATGACAATTTGCTCTTATACGGACGTCACACGAAGCGTGAACTCAAAAAATTTACGCTTGATTTGTATGGGAGAGCGTAAACTTCCTGTCAAAAGATTATAGGGTTGCATGGCTGAAATCCAGTTTACGCCAAAGTTTACGAATCGTGTGACGTCCGTATTAAGCTCTTCACCTCCTAATATCCATACAACTTGGACTGAATCAACTGACATGTTCGACTCGAGGTTTGTCATGTCTGTTTTTTGTGTCTGACAGTGCACCTCCATATTACGGACGTCACACGAAGCGTAAACTTTGGCGTAAACTGGATTTCAGCCATACAACCCAAGGTGTTATAAATGACAAGGTGAAGTTGTTCAGAGCAAAATGACATTTCTCGACTTGACATTTCTCTTCCGGGGGCTCCGGTATAAAAATCGGGAAGGGCTTGTTGCGGGGTAATGAAATTTTTATGCAGAGAGTGACAGATGTCCCCCACAATGTCGCCCAGCAAAAGCGGTAAAAATCAACCTTCTAAATACATTATCCTTGATACAACCCTGAAATCTTTTGACAGGAAGTTTACGCTCTCCCACACAAATCAAGCGTAAACTTTTTGAGTTTACGCCTCGTGTGACGTCCGTATATGATTATATGGGTTTGTTCGTGTCTTATGTCGTATTCGATTGCTGCTAGAGCGCCTCTTGACATGTTCGACTCGAAGTTTGTCTTGTCTGTTTGTTCGACCTAAGGCGGCGCTCTGGCACCTATCGAATAATATTTTATTAAGTATATCTTATTTTATTCTGTATTGTGCTTGTTGAAAGAGTTCCCTTTTTCACTATTTCGTCGGCTTTGTCATTTCCATTGATTTCCACTTGTGATGGGATCCAAAAAATGTCTACTTGTATTTTAGCTGCTATTTTTAGTATGTTGTACAAGATTTGTTCTACAGCGGAGCGCCGTTTATCCGGGCTTCTCGGGACTCGGATAAGCGAATAACACGGATAATGAGTCAAATGATATATTTTATCACCTTTTTTTTATTATTGAAATTTTTATTATTTTGTGATAAAAATAACCCAGTTTTTATTAAATTCATGTTTTTTCTGTATCTGTAAAGTCTATAAACTTTGGAAGTAACTGTCAAACCAAGACTTCTTATACTTACTTTCATTTGTCAATTCCTTAGGCACTAGTCTAATCTTGTTGCGCGCATCATTGTTGCTGGCAAAATGTATGGATGTTGACAGCTAGCGCAACTTTGTTGCCGGCCAAATTCAAACCAATTTGATTTTTGTCTGGCAACATTTTGTATATACCTTGGTCCTGGTAATCGGGTGTATGAAATGACACAGCAGCAGTTTACGTTTTGTTGACATTCGCTAAATTTGGATTTTAAGCATTTATAATACATTTTTTGGTGTATATTTTGTTTTTTCAACACTTCATTCAATAAGTGAATGATACAAAATAAACTCTGAGCTGTTAATTGGCAATTTTTTTACGCTAAACAATGTCAAAGCGAAATGTTGCCAGCAACATTCATAGACCAATTCACAGCGATATGTTTCAGAGCAACAATGTTGCGCGCAACAAGATTAGACCGCTGCCTTAGGCATGCATCGATATGTGTCCTTTATGGACTTTTGAATGATTCAGCAAACATTATTTTTACTTAAAGGATTACTGATTCTTCAACTCAAAAAACCAGAAAAATGTTACTGAAGTTCAGTGAAAAAAGTTTTCAGTGCAGGTTACCGAGCGCCTTTCGAACAAAATGGTAGTTGTTTGGCTTGTTCGATTGGTGCCAGAGCGCCGCTTTACGGGAATTCCTCGGGAGCACGTAAATCGCGTATCTCGGAAACAAACTGTACCGTATATCTCGGGTACTACCTGTACATTGCAATGGAATCGTTGCTTTGTTTATTACTAATTACAATGTTCGATGTATGTCCGAATTGGTGAATCTCCTAAAATCAAGCACAAAAATATTCGGTCTTCGTTTGATACTGAGAATTGTATTGTTTTCATACGTTGGAAGCTACCAAGGCAATAATGGGTCTTCGATGCAGCATCATGGTTCAATTATAATTATTGATAATTCAATGTTTGTGTTGCAGAACATGATTAGAAAACATGTTATTGAATGCGATAAATTAAGCACCGCATGACATAGCGATCTAAAAAATTGGGCGAATGTGCCCATTGACAATTAGTGCGGAAAGTTAAGTGAATAATGTGATTAGATAATATAAAATAAAAAAAAAACGCCCTTTAAAAGAAAGCCATGTTATAATCCAGTTTCTATTGGGTTAATTATGTATCCTTCAGTGAGTTTAAAATCGACTGAAAACTCGGTCTGGTTACCAACTGGAGTGTGCTTAACCGTGCTAAAGGTGAAAGTTAGCTGGCGCGTCCTCTTTAGATGCAGCACCATGCAAATGTAATGAAGAAGAAGTATAATCGATATTGGATAAGTGATTAGACATACTAAATAAATATCGGTGTTTGCTTGTGTAAACATGCTAGATAGCTTGAGAGTCGTGATAAAATATCAACCATCCTAAAATATGGAATGGTGTAAATGATGCTGTAACATAATCAAACCAATCTTACAGACAGATTGTAGAGATCCTGTACAACGGTCTATTTAACTAGTGAATATAGTTGTGCATTCTATTGTAAATGTGTGTTAAGTGTTAAAAGATATAACTTCGTCATTTTCGAATATCGAGTGTATGTAATTGGAGCAACAATTATAATAAAATGCAGGTCGCAAGTAAGTAATGTTCTATTCGTTTCAAAATGCACGAAACTGTACTTCTGACATACAAAATGTTTATGCATTACAAAAACTTGACAGTTTGTGGCGAAACAAAATCCATTACATAAAGCTATTTTTATCAGGTCTTGAAATGATTCACACCCATTTTGGACCGGCTTCCGTCGACAATTACCAGCCACAAACGCTCTATCAGCAGCAACAAAAGCGAAAGCAACAGGAGCAACAACATCAACCCTCACAACAACAGCAGCAGAAACAACAAGATCAGCTGCATCCGCAGCAGGAGGAGCAGCAACAGCAGGAGCAGCAGCAACAACAGGAGCAGCAGCAACAGCATGAGCAGCAGCAGCAGCAACAGCAACAGCAGAAGCAGCAACAACAGGAGGAAGAACACCACCATAGTCAGCAGCAGCAGCAGCAACAAAAACAACAAGAAGAAGAACAACAACAACACATTTCTACAATTATTTGCAACCCCCCACCATCAATAATTAGTACTTCAAATGGAACAACAATGTGCGTTGCCAAACTTATGATTGGGCTGGATCATGCGCCACCAGCATTTAATGTACGATCGCGCGTCCTGGGTGATGGAGGCACAAATTTAAACTACATACGTACTGAAACTGGTGCTATAGTAACACTAAGAGGTCGGGGATCATTGAATCTTGAACCACAAACTATGCAGGAAGCTCCAGAACCACTGCATTTGTTTATTGAACATCCGTTGTGAGTTTATCTTGACAAGCTTTGTATTGTATGATGTTAAATAATTTTTTTATATTTTTAGGTTGGATGGTTTGCAGAATGCTAAGCAGTTGGCAAAAAATTTGATCGAAACTTTGCAAGAAGAGCTCAGCTTTTTTCAGGAGAACACTATACCTAAAGCTAATTTTCGGTTAATGCCCCAGCCAAGCATAGTTCAAACAAACCAAGTTGCACAAATGCCTCCAATCATAAGAACGCAACATGTTACACAACCCAATGGTATTATTCATCAACCACCACCAACAGTTCTTGGTCCGCCACTACCAAGCTTTGTGCAGCATCCTCCTGCTTTGCAGCAAAGTCAACCCCCTCCACCGCAAATAATTCAGCAGCCTCCAACAATTATACAATCACATGTGCCATTACAAATTCATCAGCAGCCGAGTAATGTAGTAATCTCACAAATCCAGACCACAGCGCCCCAGTCACAAATTCCAAATGTAAGCAACCCACCTCCGGGGACGCAAATACGACCTATTGTGCAGATAAAAAACACCCCTGCTGGCACTCATTTGACCCAACCACCTCCAAGCATACAAATTCAACAGGCACCTCCTGAGGCTGCGCAGCAAATAATAGTAAACCCTGCCCCACCATACCAAGTACAATACATACAGCAGAATCCATCCCTTCAAACTGCCAGTGGTCCTCATTCGAGTGGACAGGTCACGATTCAGCATCTCATTCAGCCCCAGTCACAGCCTGTCCAAGGCATTGTACAGACAACAATACCACCGCCTCAATTTGATCACTTTCAAAGACCACCACAAACCCAACAGATAATCACCGTCCAAGGAAGTACAGCGTTCATGGTTCCGCCGCCAAATATTATTCATCAGACAGCACCACAAACACCAAACCAAATAATTTTTCAAACACAGCAACCAATTCTAACGCATCCTCCACCGGAGTTGACTCCACTGGGACCACAAGCAGGAATAATTTTAAATGGGGCTGAAGCGAAAAAAGTTGTTGGCTCTACTGAGATAAAAATCAAGCCAGAACCGATGAAGCTCGATGACGGTCCTTCGACCGGAGCCATCCTTCAGCAAATTCCAACCAATAGCCAACTAGCAAAAACAACTGTGATTCCCGTATCTTCAATAGCGGGTATACCAATTAGCCAGCCGCCACCACCAATCATGTCTGTGCCTCCTCCTACTGTGCAACATATAGTCGGCAATACAATCATTACTTCGCAGCCGAATCCACCAATTAGTCATGGCGGGATATCGCAACAAATATTTAGTCAAATTCCGGTATCGATTCAATCTTTTACTCCCGCGACACCCCCACAACAATTGCAAGTTAGCGGGTCCCATTTTGTTGTAAGTGCTCCACAAGCATGGCCTGTGGTAACTGCTTCGGCAGCAGGACAACAAATACAGCAATTACCAGTCAGTACGGTGCCTAGTATTCAAATTACTACACAACCCATGCGAAACCCTAATGAAATTCATATCATAAGTCAACCTACGATTATAAGTGCAGCAGAATATCGCCCGCCTGCATCTCAACAACAGCAAATAATAGCTAACAGTTCATTTAACCCTCAAATACAGCCACCTCAGGGTGAGTATAACTTTTGAAGAATAAATTGTATAAAAGCCATTACAAGGTTTTAATCACATAATATAAATTTTCAATCAGATATACCCTTACCGGTTTTCCAAGTCAATTTCGAATGTAAACGTTGCTATTAACCGCGTGGATGTTGTTAGTCCACATCAATCTGACATTTCATTTTCATCTTGATAATTTTTAATTTCGTCAATATGATTATATGATGTGATATGATATGATGAACGATTCATTTATTCCAACACATGATTTTCAATACACAACAAAGAACTATTAAACTGTTGAAAAGCCGTGTTGAAAATCATGCTGAAGAAATGAAAAATCATTATGATGCAAAGAAATGTCAGATCGATGTGGAATAACAATTTGCACGAGGTGAATAACAATGTTTACGTAGGAAAGTAACTTGGAAAACCCTGTAAATTATTAATGCTTTGTTTTCTATTCTATTTCTATTTCAATATTGTAATACAGTCTGAATTCAATAGCTGAGCGCTTTTTAGTTGGCATGCTTTTTAGTTGAACGCTCGATAGTTGGCTGACAGTTCAATTAAAAAGCATGCGTTTCTATGGAAAAACCGGTTTTTGAAAAATTTACAAAAATCTCATGGCCTGCCGAGAAAAATTTTGTTTTATAAAGTTTTTGTATGGAGAAACGTGCCAACTAAAAAGCACATATTCAATCGAATCGATGTTCAACCAGTGAGTTCAGACTGTATATGATTGTTACTCCAACTCAGAGTCTCATTCACTTGCAATGTGCGCTCTGCTCTGTTTATCAACTGCTTCGAAGCAATTGGTAATTGTATCGATCGATATAGTCAATTTTTGTCGTTCGCGATACAAATTACCGATTTTTTTAACGACTGCTCGACTTTTTACCCACTATTTGCTATGGCAATCATGACAGTTGCTTCCACCGTTTTACCTGTTGACAAATTTGCCGCTTCGCGATATCTACCTATCATATTTTTTATTATATTGGTCGATATATTTAACGACTGGCGATAGGTGTCATGAATCGAAAAAGCATTTGACATTACGTGTGATAAAATCGCATGCGATGAAGCACATACACGGACCTTAAAGGACCTATTACGCTCGAAATCACGGAACGAAATTTTATGTAAGGCTGGAAATAGACGAACCGAGATCGTCGCGGTACCGCGAAATTCGCGCCTTGTTTATAACAGTTGTAGAATAGTTGAACTGTCAAATCTTCCGCGCCTCCAATACCCAAGAGATACCCAACTTCGGTATTGCTGAGATTTTCGCGGTAGCGCGAACCGATTATTTTTACTTTTTCTGGCGGATTTGTGTGAAAACTCGTGTCGAGAAATGAGTTTTGTATTTTATTTTGCATACACTATGTGAAATAAATAATTTGATTCGCAAATTGATAGAAAAATATTTCTTCTTGGCACATTCAATCGTCACCAGACCTCGGATGGTTCCATACACGAACCGCGATTATCTCGCCTATCTGTCAGATTTTATAACATAATTGACAGCTCAAGTCATACGCGATTTTCGCGGTACCGCGATGATCTCGGATCGTCTATTTCCAGCCTAAAAGATATCTTTCTATTTACTTTTCTTTTGCCATAGGAGTTGTTTAACAAAGCCACTTTCTAAACCGCTTTATGTGTTGGAAAAAACGCCGTTTTACACCTTGACGGTGGAATTCTCCTTCTTGATAGAACTTACATTGGTCTGAACTAATTCATTTTTCCTGGCGAGGTAAAACGGTCAAACGCTATTTGACTACCAATTCCATTCAAAATTTCTCAATGTTATAGGGCCTTAATAAGCTTATTAGACGATAGAAAATTCTGATATCCTCGATTCATATTTTTCTGTCAAACCCAGACTTCGACACAAAAAACCTGCCGTACGTTTTATAAGTCATGAGAATTGTTCTATCAGTTTTAAATATTTTTTTTCATTTATTTTGATTTCTTGAGCTTCATTACAAGCAATCAAGATTTTTTTATCATTTACATTGTTTTTATCAAACACCATCTATAAATTCGAATACTTCTATTGACTTTGACAGAAAAATCCTCTCCAGAGCAAATTGGAAGTGAGCATGTCGAATTCCGATTTGCAGACCATTAGTTATCTGTCAACTGTGATATGACAGAAAAATACCAAATGAAGATTACAGTATTTTCTATCGTCTAATAAACGCTTATCACTCATGGCTAAATACTGTCATACACTCGTTTTCTATTTCCTGCCAACAGGCTGAAATTTCAGTCCGTCAGTGGAAAAAAGTTCGCGTGTTGTATTGATTTGACAGTTACAGTACCGACAAACCGACGTGACACTGGCGTTACAAAAGTGACCCACACGAAAGTACTGTCATTTACCAGTGAGGCGATCACTTCTGTCAAATTAAGCTGTGTTCACTGCTGCTTCGATGTAAACAACTTTTCTAAATACAAATAGCGAAGGAAGTGTCAGGCAATATTTTGTGAGAATTATTGGAAAAGTTTCCAAATCAATGCAAAAGATGTGAGCAGTACATAAAACAATACCCATTGGAATTTGCGAAGTAAAACAAAAAGGGGATTTAGCAGTTTCTTCTCTGTGTCAGTGTAGTAAGCGAATCATTATAGAGATGGCGCTAGTGTTTAACGTATTTTCATTTGAAATAAGGAGACAACTTTTGAAGCTCATTTTGTTCGAAGTGTCACGTCGGTTTGTCGGTGGTTACAGTCCACCATGTCGGATTCAATGAAAGATGCATAAAAAATGTTTTCTTTTCTTTCTTTTCTGGTTTGAAATGAGTTACAGTATTATTATTAAGCTTAAAGTCCTTTTATTAACTTGAAAAAAAATTAAGCTTACAAAGAAAGGGCGATACCAAGGACCGTAAAGATATCAGGTCAAGTTATAAGCCCGTTTTGACAGCTAGGTGGAAGAAGAATCGACGAAGAAAACTGACAGTTAGTTTTCCGCTTTTGGCGAACGCTTCAAGTTCTCGAAGAAAAATTTCCATTTTAAATCACGGACTGTGTTCTAATAAACTAAAATATTCACCCAAATTGATCTCCACCAAATATTGACCATGCAAAACGTAAATAATCCATCAATACATATACAAGCGGAAAACCATCTGTCAAAATCGGAGCCCAGGGGGGGGATCGCCAAAAGCGCTATAACTACACCTCATTATACATTCCACCTTGGGCGATACACAATTTTTAACTTTATATTTATCCTTCAGCAAAAAATCAATCCTTTATGAGGCGCCCGCGACCTCCCGGCGTTTATTCTTGTATATCATTTATTCAAGTGGTAATCCGCATCAATTAATCCATAGATAAATGGTGGAGGCATGTAATAATGTAAGAATAATTTGTGTTTTGTGGCATATTCAAAGTACTATTCAGTAAACTGCTTAAAATTCCCATTTTGCCCCTCTTTCCCCATACACTTGAGACTCGTACCCTACACAGAACAACTTTTTCCATACAAACGGGCATAATTTGGTTCCAATTATGTTCCCACCTTGTGAGGCAGAACAGAAGTGGAACAAGGTAGCTTAGGTGAGAGTCACCCACTTTTGCAGGGTGCTCCTATCATTTTCAGTGAGAGTAAATGAAGCAGAGCACATTCAAATTGATTTGCTCTCCCTCTTCTGTTAATGTAGGTATAGGAAACTTTATGTGTATGGAACGTTTTACAATTGTATCAGTCTCCATTCAGCCATACCGGTGAACTCGTTCGTTCCCAGGAACGTTCGCCGCAACCCTCATTTTCGTAGCTCTCTAGATAAAAAATTAGAAAATCGTAGAGGTTTTGTACTGCCCAACCCACTTCACAATGGGCATTAGCCGGGATGAAATTAAAAAAATCAACACTGTAATAACGCAATTCCAAAGAATAGGTTTTAATACTTAGGGTTAAACTAAAAAAATAAAAAAATATGAGCTCTTTATAATTTCTGGATCTCTAGAATAGACCCCTCAAAGTCGAGCCTTGTTAAAAAACGCATACAAATCTTCACTTTTTTGAAAACTTTGAACCTTTGTAACATTTCCAAATATGAACCAATTTTGATAATTTTAGGCATTTTAAAAAGGATATTTAGTCAGCTTTATAAATAGATTTTCAGTTAAGTTAATGCTAAAATATACGATAACAACTAAAGAAAACTCCTGAAAATTTTCATCCCTATAATTTTTGGCCTGATGCCATTATGAAAGTGGCGTTGTCTCATATGACATATGTCACATAATAGCGTAATTTATACAATCAATCTGTGAAGAAATATTCTGCAAAAGTTTGCGAACGCGAATTTTATTCAAGTTTTTTATATCAAATTTTTCTAAAAACATACACATGCGTAACTAGGCGGCTCCATAGGTGCCCAGTGTAGCGTATTTCGTGTATTCTACGTGTTTTTGATCACCTTTCATTTCCATTACGAAGCTGTGTATCTTAGTTTTAGTTCATGTACTTATCTTAATATATTGTCTTATTCAAAATTATTGTGTTTTGTTGATATATTACGGAACATTACAGTATATTTACTATTTATTTCTACACAGTATTTATACTATTAAAAACAAAAAATAAAAAAAACATACAAAATTAATAAAACTAATCAAAGTTCCATTAAAACACTATTTTATGTAGCGCCACCTGGTGGTATAGATGCTAACTACACTTAAAATGTAATTTACTATCATAATACTTGACTACAAACGATAAAAACTAACAAAAGGGCCTTCACGATTCTAGTTAGTTTTTTGTATGGAGTTTGACAGTTGGAGACTGAAATCATGTAAACACTTCATACAAAACCACACAAAAAACTAGCCAACAATTTTCAGTCTAGATTATTCTAGCCACAAAGCTAGAATTAGATTCGAATACCTGCTCGAAAAAACGGTGTTGTTTACATTTATCCCAAGGTGCATTAAAGAGATCACGTGGTGGAATCTAGAATCAATGTGTATGTAGTCCAGGTGGTCTCATAGCATTTTTTTATAACCAAATTTGAATATCACTTTTTGACAGAACGAGTGAAAACTTTTGCTCCAACGAGCTTTCTGGAGGCTTGACGAATACTCAAAACACTCTTAAAATCTTCATTCAGAAGCAGAAGCGATAAAAATTAGCCTTGTAAATTCATACACCTTGGAATAATCCCATCTCAATATTCCTATAATTATTCAAACACAAAAAACTAGAGATATGTGTGCTGTCCACCTAGGCAGGTGACAAGAGACTAAAAACTATTATTGAGGCTATTTTGCCCTTTAATTTAAATTTAAATTCCCTTTCCCAGGCTCTCCTCTCTCGGCGATCCGTCATAGTGTCGTCCATTGAAGTACGTCATCTTCAGCAGGTTTCTGGTAGCTAGCTACGTTTTGGCTTACTGCAGTCAGTAGAACGTCGGTGTTGACATCGGATGTAAACTGCACCTTCGGCAGTTTCATAAATGCAACATTGATGGTTCGATTGATCAGTCGGGAACGGTGGCGCTTCGATCGGTCGACCTACTGAGGGTCTAACTAGAACTTATTTCCTACTACGGTTGTATCGTCGTCAGCACTTTTACTCTTGGAACATAGATGGCTCGCTGGCTTGGTCAATGTTGTGTAACATTGCGCTTCGTCAGCGGGTTTATCTAGGGAAGTGATAGGCAAAGTGCGACTCGCGAGCCGCATGCGCCCAGTGGGACAAACGTAGATATCCCTGAGCAAAATAATCGTTTTTCTCCCTCTATCCTCTCTACCGCGCTTGCTTACACTCATGCGCGAGCGCTGGAGTATATTCTCTCAGAACTGAGTATTCGCAGTTCAAATCGTGCAGTCAGAATGTATGTGTTTATGTGCAGCGAAATTTGTCTCAGTGACACCTATCGCCAACGACGTTAACAACCAGTCGATAAATATATCGACCAATATAATAATAAATATGGCGTATTGGTATCGCGAAGCGGCAAATTTGTCAACCGATAAAACGGTGGAAGCAACTGTCATGGCTGCCATAGCAAATAGTGGGTAAAAAGTCGTGCTTACTTACTTACTTATCCGGCGCTATAACCGCTTTGCGGTCTTGGTCTGCTTTAGGAGTGTCCGAAACCGATCACGGTCTCGCGCCGTCGTCTGCCAGTCCGTTATCCCGGCCTTAATGGCGGACGCCTTCACATCATCTTGCCACCTCAATTTGGCCCTATTCGTCAGATTTGGAGAGTGTCCATGTCTCAAAGGCGTAGCTTCGTCCGTCGCGACAGGTTCTTTGAGGTGAACTGATTTTTCAGGCTGTAGAATGACCAGTTGTCAGCCAGCATACTTGCGCGCAACTCAGCTTCCATACTGTTGTCGTTGCTGACCTTTCACCCAAAATAGGTGAGTTGTGGGACAATTTCAAAAGTGCGTCCACCTACCTGTATGTTACGCCTACGTAGATTCTGATTATTTATTGGTAGGCCCACTGATGTTAACACCATCAGTTTGGTCTTTACCTCGTTTATCTGCAATCCGAGGTTCTCTGCTGCCTGCTCGATCCCTTGGTAGGCTTCTGCTACATAGGAGAGCGGCACACCAATGATGTCTATATCATCAGCGTATGCCAGGATCTGGGTTGACTTATAGAAGATGGTTCCCGTAGTCTCCAACCTCGGGTCGCGGACAGCCCTCTCTAGCGCCGGGTTGAATAGGAGACAGGCAAGCCCGTCCCCCTGGCGCAGACCCTTGGTGGTAGCAAAAGGTCCTGAGAGTTTTCCATCCACTCTCACCTGGCAAGTGACGTTTGTCATAGTCATTCTAACTAGCCTTATCAGTTTGGCCGGGATTCCAAAAAAGCTCATAGCGTCGTACAGTTTTACCCTTTTTTTTAATGCTATCATATGCGGCTTTGAAGTCTATGAAGAGATGGTATGTGTTGTGTCTGTATTCAGCCATCTTCTCCAAGATCTGCCGCATCGACGTGAGGGACAAGGCGATCGTGAAGGATCAGGGAGAATGTTAGGCGGTATTCAACACCGTAATACCCCTGTAGTTGTTGCAGTCCAACCTGTATCCCGTCTTGTACATGGGGTAACAGTGTTCCATTTATTTGAATTTTCATATTTTATCTCTTTTTCATTGATCATGTTAGACATGCTACCTTTGAGAACTTTAAACAACCTATCGAGTTTTTTCTCTATTTCTTTTTTCGATTTTTCTATGTCTGACAACGTTTCGAACTGAATCTGATTAAGGATTAAGCTACGCCCGCAGATCTTCCCTGACCACATCACATGTCTGTTCTACTTTTGGTATAATAACCATTGATTTATGTTCCTGTGGTTTTAGTTTATTTTCTGGAAAATTATCCTTTTCATATAGTTGTCTAGTTTTTGGGGTAATTTCTGGTGTGAAAAATATAGCATTTGGACTGTTAGCACGCTTTCTTTTGTTTCTAACTGTAACCCATACCGAATCACTCATTACTGATTGCTTGCAGGAACATGCAGGCAATATGGCAATATTTGTGAATTCTTAGTTTGCCTACAAGGATCAATTAATTTATCCGAGACAAAATTATTCACCGTCTCTCTTTGGATATTAGCAGGTATCGCGAATAAATGAACTCTTTTTAACAGTCGTTTAAAGTTCATTTTGGTTTAACTGAGTTCATTTGTTGTTCATTCCTGTTAAAAAAACGACCGTCAAAACAGTTAACGACTGCTCGATATCGCATATAGGCACACATGGGGGAAAATTCGAGCAGTACAATTAAACGGCTGTTAATTTGTATCGCATACGCTCTTGCCAGTCGTTTGTTTAACGACGGCATAGGACCAGTCGTTAAAATTAACAAATGAACTCAATGCGTTCGCGATGCCAAATTATAGCAATTTTCTATCGCGATGCCAGCTATTGTCTCCCTTCTTGATCTTATCACTACAATCACACACAGGAGTTTTTAATTTCAACTCAATTAGCTTACACATATCAGACTTCACTTTTTCAACGGTAATAGTGAACTTTTTTTTAATTAGCCTCGTTCTCGCGATCCATTCGCCGCTTAGTCGCTCAATTAAGTTCATTTTCACGTCATTTGGCACTCATTTTCAAAACTCTGTTTAAGTTAGCGGTTACAAAGAAAATGAACCGTTATATTCAGGGACGTTCGTTCCCGCTTGTATAAAATGAAATCCCCGATGTTTTGAGTCGCGGATCCATTCAGAAAAAAAGTTGTTTATCGCTTATATCTACCATTTTAGCTGAAAATACAATTCGTAAAGGGCATATGTTGAATTTATTCTTTGGTTAGCTAATTGCAACTTAAAATAAACATTTTAGACAATTTAATCGTACAATTAAAGGTAATGAACAATGAACGATTTGCTGTGCCTGATTCTCAATCAGGATAGGTGCCCCGGTGTTGATGAAATAAACCCAGAAGGAAAAAAAATCACCTATCGTATAGAATGGGTGGGAGCGGCCGAATATTGTGGGCACAGGGAAGCGCAAGGTTCATTTATGTGTATTTGTATTTAAGACCATTTCTTCTAATTATTGGCGTAGCAGCCTACGCTATCCTTCAACAATAGTTTCTCTTCTGGCTCGTCATTATCAATTACAAATTGAATTTAATTTTTTTATAATTTGTTTTTAGTGATAAAATCACACAACACGAAATACAACAATCTGGCATCTTTTGCAAAAACATTCAGAGAAATCGACAGAATTCATTTACATGCAGTGTCCCAGTGAATCGTTGAAAAAATTTGCATGCTTGCTCGAAAATCACGAATCTGCTGGTCAATCGACTTCGTCGTTACTTGGTTGCAAACGGAGTCGAGAGGAACTGACCACGGCTCGAACAACTCAATCCAGTCTTAGGTGGGCAACCTCCTAGGAGGTTGAGGTTGGCAGTCGTCATGACGAAACATCTGCCTTGAGCAGTTTTCCGTTGATGCTGACGTCGCACTGGAACTCACCCATCAGACGAAGTGGTTTGCCCGACGCGTTGATTTCTTGGATCGTCGGTTTGATGATCGAAGGGTTAGTCAAGTTATTCCAGGTTTGGTTTGATATCACTGTAATATCGCTTGCTGTGTCCAGTTGGACTCTGGTAACCACGTGTAGATCAAAATAGACATGTACTTACGGTTACTGGAATGGTTAGCGATGTGGTTCACGATGTATACTCCTCTAGCGTTGACTTTCCGATGGTTGTTTTGTCTATTTCCTGGCAGATTAGATTGCTGATTTGATGACTGATTTGATGTCTTCTTCTCCCCTCCGGCTGGAACTGTTTGTCGTTTGGAAAAAAAACAGCTACAATATCCTTCCTTGTGGCTGATTCGGTTGCACTGTTTGCACTTGTATTCCTAATATGGACAGTTCCGGACAAAATACATATGTCCGCATTGCCAACAAGAGGTGCGAGGCAGTTTACATTCCGTTTGACCGGCATGACCCTGAAGGCCACTCACAAACTCACAAATATTTGTAAAATTGAAATCTTCGCATGAACGATTCACCTTAGTTCCATAGGTGATGACGTCCTCTGCTTCAGATTTTACCAGCTGGAGGCGAACATTCGCGAAAGTATCTTGACGGTGCCAGCAAATTCGACATCTTTGGGAAGCTTCGGCAAGATGAACGTACCTGACTTGGGATGGTGTGTCCAACTTCCTCAGCAGTAGGCACACCTTGGCGGAATCGTCGAGGTTCTTGGCATCCGATTCGAAAAGATACGGTATACCGGCTGTACTACTTCTCGAAGGTGATTCCGTTTTCCGGGTCGAACTAAAATTCAATTATGTTGGTTGCAAAGGACTCTAGAGCTTGCTCCGTATTGTTAGGCTGTGCTAGCTTCCGCAGGAGTTCCGTCATCAATAGGATTGCTTCCTGTTGTTCTGCCATCGCTTCTTTCGTTGTGCTTCAAAATTTCAAAATCTTCGTCACAAATTGATATGTCCGTACTGCTTTGGACTATTACACATAGGTTCTAGTTTTAAAGAGATCTATTTGAAAGTAATCTTAAGAGTGAGAGTGTTGCGCTAATGAGCTGATTTTATAACGTATGATTGCTATAGGTTGCCTTTTGACTTCCATTATCACTGCGGTAACTGGGATCCAACAGAATTGTATGCGGTTTTGGCAAATTTTAGTTTTTTTCGTTTTTCATAGAATAATTCATTGATACCATTGATAAATGGTCGGAAATCGAGAATATAAATACAAAATCATAATTTGGTTCGTCCAGTGTAATCCAGACCTGGACAAATCTTCATTTGACAGTCGGAGAGTGCCAGGTGTCATACAAATCCTTCGTAACCGTTACTCCTGTCCTGCCAATATCCGTAAAAATCCTAACTCATTATGACCATCAAAAACAAAATCATAAGCTCATCTGTTTTTTTTCTAATCACATTGATCTTGGATAGGATGCCTCATGGAAAGTTTGTGATCGTTTGTACAGCCTATCAAAAGTAATACGTGTTTGTGATGACATCTGATTTCATACGTTTTCTAAACGTTTTGCAGAAATAAAATGTTCTAAGCTGCATTGATACCTAAAAAGGACTTCGATCTTTCCCAAAACAAAATCTAAGAGCTTGCGTTTTCAATTCCTGTTGCCTGAGTGATTTTGTTAATTTTTCCAAGTCTTTTTCTTATAGAAATTACTTTTTTTCACCAAGTACCTTGAGTATTACCTTGCTTAAAAATGAAAATAAGTCATGTTCCAAAACCACATACAGATGGGTACTTCCGGACATTCCGGGTTTTATATTTGCACATATTTGCACAAAAATGCTTCTACAGATAAATGTTGGCTCAAGCGGTCGCGGGCCTCATCAAAAGACCTCGCGGGCCACATTTGGCCCGCGGGCCACTAGTTTGACATCTCTGCATTAAACTGTTGTTTTTGCGATTAAATTATAGAAAAAAACAACAAAAATCAACCAAAGTTGAATAAAGACTAATTATTTTCTTCATCTTTTTGTTTGTTTATATTAAGTAACACTTCCCCGGAGGACATGGCTATCATATATGATGTATAATGTAAATGTAAAAAAAGTGCTTGGCATCCAGGATAACATAATCAAAAGTGGTCTGGCACTCAAAATGTTAATTCACACTTTTTTAACTCTTGAAACTTTGAAGTGAAATACAAAAAATACCTTTTGTTTAATCTTTATTTTTACTTCTCGTAAATTTATCATAACATACTGTAAGTTTATATCATAAGTACTATTTTACCAACTTTCATAGATTTTCAGATAGATATGTGATATTCCTGGGCTGTCCCATGATACAGTCGTCAATTCGAATTACTCAATAACAACATGAGTGTTCATCAGTTTTGAAAAATTATATTAAAAACATCACATATATCGGAATTTAAATATACATACAAATATCTATAACAATAAAGTTATATAAATAAATAAATAAATATATATATATAAATATATAAAAAATAAATATATATGTATAATAAATATATAAATATATATATATATATATATATATATATATATATATATATATATATATATATATATATATATATATTTATATATATATATATATATATATATATATATATATATATATATATATATATATATATATATATATATATATATATTCAAAGATATTTGAATATTCATGTAAAGGTCAAATTTAATGTTTTTCATATATATCGCAAAACATGTTCACCATGTAAATAACGTTTATAACTCTTTAAAATAAAATCAATCAGTATTTTTATACATTTTTATAAAGTAAATCCAATCCTGTCGTCCCTCGTATTTGAAATATGTTAAATTTAAATTTCAAGAAAGTGAGTAAAGCTGTCTTATTATTTATAACAAATCATCCAATAATGATGTAACGAATGAAATCCAATACCAACGGCAAAAAAAATCAAAATTCAAAACTTTACCATCCTTGAATCCTAGATATAAACGTCTTCAAACGCATGACAGTTGTATCTCATGATTCTCATTCTCTCATGAGCGTCGAACGGATTTCGTCATTCGAAGCCGGTATTCGCCCCGAATGTGAATATAATTAACGAAAAATGATTTTGACCCGCCGCTCACTGCGAATGTCATCAAAAATGTCAACAATAAACAACACTGATAGTGAGATAATAAAATTCATTCTTTGTACGTTTTTCCTTTTCATTATATATTTCCCAGGAGTACAAGTACAATTTCACACGGTTCCGCCTCCTCCTCAGCAAATCATTACCAGCCTGGGCAATGCACAAATTCAACATCCACCGCAAGCACCACAGTCGCAGCTGATAGAAAACCAACGCGCACCTCAGCATCAAATTATTATAAATGCCTCTATTCCTCCGCAGCCACCTCCACCACCACCTTTCACAGCTGTACAATACTCTGCGCAAGAAGTTTCAAAGGTATTTCCCGAATGCTCTAAATATTGTTTATTTTGTAAATTCTGATCAATACTTTGAATGCTGTATAAGTTTCAATTACTGGATTTCGAACAAAGTGAATATACATATCTTGTGGGATTCTTCTTCTTTTGGCTCAACAACCGTTCTTGGTCAAGGCCTGCCTGTACCCACTTGTGGGCTTGGCTTTCAGTGACTTATTGATTTCCCTCCATAGCAGGATAGTCAGTCCTACGTATGGTGGCACGGTCTTCTTCATCTTCTTCTTCTTCTTGTGATATGTGACAGGTTTCAGCCCCCTATGACGTTGCTGTCATAATCAGGGACATGCTGTCATTGAGGATTAGACCTATATCTATTTCCCTCTTTTATGTTGCCGGGTTTCCCAGATCGTTATCACCGGTATACTTTTACCCTATTTACTCTTTAGTTTTTCCATTTGGTGTTCTTTTTTTCATCTTTCCTATTTTTTCCTTCATTTCTTCTTTTTGCAATCGCATTTGTCCAATAACTTTTCAATTCTTTGTTATACATTATGTATTGTGGTGATTATTTTCTGATTTAAAAGTCGGTTGGTATCTCCAATCGCTCACCGGTCTGTATTGCTAGTTGTTTGTATTGTTGTTCTGTCTATTTTTTAATTTTATTTTTTTATTACTTTTACTATAACAAATTATTACTATTTTTTATGATGTCAAAAACGAGGAGCGAGAAAGCCCTCGTTTTGTTTTAAAAATCCCGAAGAGGCTTTCTAGTTTCATCTTTTTTTTAAATATATCTTAATATATTATATCCCAAAAGTCCATTTCTTCTCTAGAAAGAGGTTTTGAGATAAGACTCTGCCCATATCTTGCACCCATGACGGACATTTTGTTTAGTCGTA
This sequence comes from Anopheles arabiensis, assembly GCF_016920715.1. NCBI lineage: Eukaryota > Metazoa > Arthropoda > Insecta > Diptera > Culicidae > Anopheles > Anopheles arabiensis. The sequence goes on along the minus strand of NC_053517.1, from coordinate 63,146,281 downwards.
CGAGTTGACGACTGTACTACGAGACCAGCTTAGGTGGGATTATCCAGTGCAATTTGACGTCTAAAATGATGACAGGTCCATACAAAACCAATCTGTTTTGCGTGTGAACCGTATTAATACGCAATCTCAGATTGCGCATATATTCGTTTTATCAAAACATAAGTCATTTCGCGTAGCCAACCCTGAGCTATAAACGTCATTACAGAGCAAATGAGCCGAGGGTTCCCAACTTAATTTCACATGGTGCCAGAAACTCTTTGTTTTTCAAGGGGATTCAATTGTACAACAGATTACCCGGAGAAATCAAGAATGCGAGTAACTTGCCAGACTTCAAACGTAGGTGTGCGGCATATGTTAAACAAACTGTGTAATGTCATATTTGTGTAGAAGTCCTATGTCACTATGTTATGTACAACTGCACATGTCATCATGAGCTTGATGATGATGATAAGACTTTCTTGATATATGAAATCAAATTAGAAAAAATATATAAGAAAGAGACAACATAAGTTTGAGACACGCGCGCGTACAAGTGGACAATCGGATTTAGTTTGGGAGAGCTTGCTGTCTGCATGTCTGGGAGGTCACAGCGAGATTCACTCATTGATGATTGTAAGTGGCCAATTCCAGATACATTAGGTTCTCCTGCATCGGAAGGTAGTGCCCTGGTGCCATCGTTGGTACCAGCGGAACTGGCCATATGCATGTTGCAGTGTGCCCTGATAATTTCCAATACATTAGGTTCTGCTGCTTCGGAAGGTAGTGCCCTGGAGCCGGTGTGGCACCAGTGGAACTGGCCATATGCATGTCGCAGTTATGTCCTGATGTGTTCGATGGAGTTGACCCGTTTTTTCTTGATGAAACTACGTCGGTCGTCTTGGGTGTGTGTATGACTTGGTGATTTCTTTTGAATGACGTCCGATGCCACCACTTGCTCGTAAATTTTTATTTTATTCAAAAACTACCTTAGAGTAATATTATCGTAAAGATACTTCCGCCCTTCTCAAACCTGTGTTGGGGTAAGAGGTGGGACTTATCATCATAATCATCATCATTTCCATACATTTTTAGATTGCGCCAAGATTGCGCATAAATTTTCAAGATTATATGTCGGAGATATATAAATTAGTTTTGACAGATAAATATATCAAACCGACCCGTTTGACAGATAAATATATGCGCAATCTGAGATTGCGCATCGTCTATTGCTACGGTGAAAATTTTAGCATTTCATCGAATGTCATCGCACCATATACAGGGTGTTCGAGATAAATTTGACAGTTTCTGAGGGAATAGGAAAGGAATTTTTATCAAATTTATGTTAAATATTAAAAAAAAATATTTTTCTACAAAGTTTAGCTTACCATGTTTGCCGCATTTTCTTATTCGAAATACCGCCCCCTCCCTCGGCGTCGATGGCCGCCTGCACCGGCTTCCGGAACCGCCCGCAAGCTCGGACAACCATGTCTCTGGGGATGGCCGCAAACACGGCCTTTATTCTGGCCACCAGCTCCGCTTTGGTATTGCAGGACGCCCTGTTGGTGTCCCGCTCAACTGTGCCTCACACAAAGTAATCCATAGGATTAAGGTTAGGGGAGCTGGGTGGCCAAAAACAATTCGGTGCTGGTGTATCGGTCGAAATTGGCAGTGAGCCATTGGCGTGTTTTTACGGCCGTATGGCATGGTGAAGAATCCTGCTGCCAAACGTACGGCCGCCCATTGGCCACCGTATTGTTTTTACGGTGTTCAGCGAACACATCGCCGCCTTCCGAATTTCGGCATTCGTGTGGCCGGCACGAACCATCATAACACACGTTACGCGCTTGTACAGTTCGGACGGGTTCCACATATTTACGGAGCTAGACATTTTTTACACTTGTTCGCACAACTTTTAGCAATCGAATGACATATCAATCATTTCAATACGTCAACTCAACCCTGAGATATAAACCCAAAGGCCAGGTGTCAAATTTAGCCCGCACACCCTGTAGTATGACAGCTGGCGGCCACCTAAAGTCGGACACTTTATATTTTCACCTATTATCTGACTTTGCTCCACCATGGACAGTTCCATAGACCGCTTATCGGAAAACTTTCTTCACATGTCTTTGAGGACACTCTTTAGCTATGCACATGCAAAAAATCAGACCGATATCTTTTAATATATCGGAACACCATTCATAAATGTGATAAAAGATATGAAATTTATGCGGATAATTGAAAGTCCGACAGTCTTCTTTTCATAGCAAAATGACCGATATCAGCTTATATGAGGCTAACATAATTTAATATACGTTATTGGGGCCCTTTACAATTCTAGTCAGCTGTTTTATATGTAGTTTGATAGTTGGAGGCTGAAATCATGTAAACACTCCATACAAAACCACACACAAATCTAGCCTGCGATTTTCAGCCTAGATTATTCTAGCCTCTGAGCTAGAATTAGATTAGACTACCTGTTCGAAAAAAATGCAAAACAAGGCGGTGTTTTCATTCATTCCAAGGTGCATTAAACAGATCAGGTGGTGGAATCTAGAATCAAAGTGTATGTTGTACGGGCGAAAACTTTTCTCAAACAGGCTTTGGTAGCTTGACGAATACACAAAACACTCTTAAAATCTTCTTCAGAAGCAGAAGCAATAAAAATCAGCCTTCAAAATACATTCACCTTGGGATAAGCCCAGGTGTGTACTATACCCACTTAGATAGCTGCTCGAAAACTGCTATACAATGCAAACAGCTGACAGGCTGAAATTTCAGCCTACGAACTTAAAACTGAAAAGGGCCCTAATTTAGAAAGCCGCATAAGAGTAAGTATAAGTATAAGAAACCGTGTATCTCTGGAAGTACCTGTATACATTCCATGGAATATATTTGTAGTTCATCGAAATTAACAGTAAGGCCGCAAATACACGACGCGCGTTTCCGCGGGCGCGTATAACAGTTCCACAGAGATATCCAGCATGAGCATCTCTGCGTTTCCGCGGTAGCGCGTTCGAATGACATTTCATTTCTATGACTGGATTGTTATACGCGTTTCCGCGGGCGCGGAAACGCGCGTCGTGTATTTGCGGCCTAAAATGAATAATGATATAATCGATAATTATTGTTTAGTTAATGTTATGAAGGATTATTATTTAATTGCCTGTTATCGTTGTAATAATCTTACATTTTCTCTTGCAGCCTAATGTTGAGCAATTGCAACGTCCGCCACCTACACCCCATCCTCCACATAAGCAACTGCGGCATAATATCAACACACAAACTAAACCACATGCAATGCTTCGACCTGGTCAGAAACGTAAAATATCGGACGAGGATGTTAATAAACTTATGCCTCCCAAAATCGGCTTGGGGTAAGTTTCGAACAATGTTTCGGTATTGTTACAGGGTTTTCCAAGTCAATTTCGAATGTAAACATTATTTTTAACCGCGTGCAAGAAGTTATTCCACATCACTCTGATTGTTGCTTCTCCGCGAACGCGAGGTTACGGTTTCACAACCTTCATTTTATTTTCGTCATAATAATTTTTATTTTCTTCAGCATGATTTTCAATACTTCACTTGTCAACGGATGATGAGATCTGGCTTCAAACCTCCTGTGAAAAAACGATGGCAGCAGCACGTTGAAGTGTTGGAAATCATGGTGACGAAATTATGATGGAAATGAAATATTATATCGATGTGGAGTAACATTTTGCATGCGATGAATAACAATGTTTACATTCGAAAGTGACTTGGAAACCCGTATATTGTAAATATATATCTTTTTTGTGGTTATTATGTTAACAAATGGATCAAATGATTTTCAATAAAAATCAGTTGGAAGCTGAACACAATGATTCGATATTGATTCTGCTACAATACAAATAGGTTAAGTTGGAATAAGGCCTAGGCCAGACAGACCGAAAAATCCACTGATTGGTATTGATGACATTGGCAGGCGTTACCCGACGACAATGAAACACGAATTCAAACATGAAATATGTTTGGAATTTGACATGTTCAATATGTTGGTTTTCAAATTGAATCTGTAAAATCCCAAACATTTTTCATGTTCAATGCCGTTCATGATTAGTACAGGAGCGTTTTTTTTTTTGTCCGTCTGACCTCGACCTAAAACTATTCGAGTGCATTTTTAACTTAGTTATGCAGTCGGAAGTCAATAGTTGAACGTTATTTAGTTGATATCCTTTTTAATTGAACGCTCAATAGTTGGTTGACTTTTCCATTAAAAATCATGCTTTTGTATGAGACACCGTGCCAAATAAAAAGGCACATTTTCAATAATTTGCATGCAATCTAAGTTAAACCAGTGCGATCTGAGTAGCGGAATTTGGGGCAAGTGTGCCACTTCAAGCATTGCATGTGATAACTCACTAAAACCTGTTTGTCAAAGCTGATTTAAATCTCATAACCGTTTTACATCTATTTTTACCTCACTTATAAATGAGTTTCGCTTGAAAAAGTGCAAACAAAACTATTTTTGAAGCGTTGGGGCAAGAGTGCCACTCGTATGGGACAAGTCACCTGTTTAAAATAAACGTATTTCTTAGATAATTCAAAATTATCACGTTTGTGGCACTAGTTTATAGTTTCCTACATGCCTTGAGTCACCAATGAACCCTTTTTGACCACAAACTGTACTACAATATGGTTTGTAATACAATACTGTTCTGTTTTTCCGGGGTGGAATCCGCTCATAATAGCGCACCATACAACAATAGCGCTGCACGTTACAACAATGTTTACATTTTTGACAGCTCGCGCTTATGAAAGACGGTGGCACACTTGCCCCAAATAGAGGTGGCTCTTTTGCCCCAAAAGTTGTAACTTTTTTGGAATTGGATTTTTTCTCGGTTGATTGTTCCCATAATATTTTAGAGCTTATTTGATTTGATTAAAAAACTATAATATTCGGCTCAATTTTGAAACTCAGTTCAAAACAGTTCAAAAAAATGGGAAGACCGATTGATCTATAGGAAATTCGGCACAGTATACCTAGTCATTGGAACGCAATCAACTGTATACACAATTGATCATTTAACTAAAGTTTTTTTTATGGAAAAAATGCTTGGCGGCACTCTTACCCCTATGGCACACTTGCCCCAAATTCCGCTGTGTGAAACAAATGCATTATGACAATTATGTATCTTTGTAAATCTCTTATTAGACACATTTTGATTGTTTTGAAAAAAGTACTATATTTTCAGAAAAAAGCCCAGATTGACTAGACAAGAAAATGAGATGGCTACTAAGCAAAACCTGTACAAATTTCAAGCCGTTCCTAATCTGTGTAGAGTCCATCACTTATTGTGTTAGTCATGTAAAAATATTGTTATTATTAATGTCTTTCTTTCTTGTCAGATCCTATTGTTGTTAATATTAGACAAATAATAAAAAAGAACAATTTTAATTTCTTTTATTTATCGAAATATATAATATTATACTCCAATAAATTGTGTATATTATCTTACTGAAAAAATTGTGTAACCAGTGATTTGATTGTTTTTTGTTTTTCCATGTGATGCCTTTGTGAATAAAGAAATATTGTTATTCCGGTCTACCTATGGTCCAACCTTTATAGCTTTATTCTTTTTATTATGTGTACGAATTTCACTGGTCTATAAATAAACTATAGTGATTGATGAATTTACTAGGCACCAAACTCTTAGTTGCCAAGTGCAAGCGTAGTGGTAAGGTATAAATGATACAAGTAGAAAAGCCAGTGGGATTAAATACTATGCGAGAAGATTGCTCTAATACATGCACGCCAAATAATAATTCCCGGCAAAAAGAACATATTACCCAGGTTGGACGCAAGTCTTAAAACTGCATACAAAAGTACTGAAAATCTCGCTTCGATTGGGAAAGAAGAGCATGACAAAATGAAATTGGTTTCAAATTTTTATGATGTTCTATTTTAAAATACGTTTGACGTAATCCGACGTGAGCTTCAATCCTGACGAAATTTTGACAAAAAAAGATCAAATGAAATTGGTTTTAAATTGCATGCAAAACGACTAAAAATCTCACCAGTATTGGGCTATTGGGCGTATTCGGCGCCTGTTCTGCATTGGGATGCCCCGAAGCCCCCCGAGGGATAATACAGGCTCTCTCATCCAACTCCTACACCGACGCGTCCTCGTCGTTCCAGGCTTGGGTACACGGGCTTGACCCAACCCCTTGGGCGGATGGTGGCATATGGCAAACCAGAAGGATGGTGGGTATCCTGGGAAACTGGGTGCCTGAACGTCGGGGGGGGGGGGGGGGACATCCCGACTCAAAACAAAACGGTCACGTGGGCGCGGGGCAGGTCACCCAGTCTCACGTAATACTAGACTACGGAAATGACGATGATGATGATGATAAGTCCTACTTCTTACCCCAATACATGTTTGAGAAGGACGAAAGTATCTATAAGATAATTCTACTATAATAGTTGTTACGAAATAAAAAAAAAACGAGCAAGTGGTGGCTTCGGAAAACTCTCAGAGGAACCGTCCGAGTCATACGCACACCCTAGATGACCAACATAGTTTCATCAAGAAAAAACGGGTCATACTCCATCGAATACAATGGTATTCAGTAGCATCCTTTACGTTGCCCGCAAAGAACCAATAAATAGATCCGGCGCACTACTTATCGGAACACAACTGCAACATGCATATTTCCAGTTCCACTAGTGCCAATGGTTGGCTCTAGGGCACAATCATCAATGAGTGAATCCTGTTGTGACCTCCCAGACCGTGTGCAAACCGTAAATTCCCCCTAATAGATCCCGAGTGTCCACTTCAACGCGCGCGTGTCTCATACCTATGTTGTCTCTTTCTTATATATTTTTTTTTTCTAATTTAAATTTCCATATAGGGTAAATGTACCTATAGTGGTGGTAGTACCAATAGTGGTGGTATTGCACTAAAATGCGGTTCATACGGAAAATTATAAGTAATTAAGTTACTTACGTTAGTGTGAAATGTTCTTTAGCCTTTTACAAAGGGTTTAAAAGTTAAATGGGGCCATTCCGTTACTTAGTGACCGAAAAATCCATTATTTTGTGAAATGTGTCAACATTTTTCCAAAATCCATAGGATTTCATAACGAAACTCATATTTCTGTTAACGTTCTAAATGACCACATAACCACGCAATTACTAGTTTTTCAACATGACTGTTATGAAATGTTATTGTTTTACTAAAATTGGGATCCTTTCCGTTTGAAGTTCGTAGGCTGAAATTTCAGCCTGTCAGCTGTTTGCATTGTATAGCAGTTTTCTAGCAGCTATCTAAGTGGATATAAGATACAAGTGGGCTGATCTCAAGGTGTTTGAATTTAGAAGGCTGATTTTGATCGATTCTGTTTCTGAATGCAGATTTTAAGAGTGTGTGTGTGTGTTTTGAGTATTCGTCAAGCCTCCAGAAAGCTCGTTGGAGCAAAAGTTTTCACTCGTTCTGTTAAAAAGTGATATTCAAATTTGCTATCACTACTGGCAAAGTTATCGATGAGATTAAAGACCATTTCCATGACCAGTTCAGGCTATTGTTTTCTAATTTGATGTGTGCTATCTCCTTTCGTAGTTCGGTATGTAACGTATGAAAGTGTTCAACACTCAGATTTACTATCTTGCCTTTTTGTTCAATTGCTACTCCATAGATTGGTAGGTGTATGGGTGTGCTTGGAGTATCAATGTTGGTGTTTGATATTAAGGTGCTGTTGATGAAAATCTTACAACTAGAGTATGTAATGAGAAACGATCCGGTAAGAACTCTCGGTTTCAATCCGCAAGAAGATTCGAAGGTAAAATTAGCTGATGAGCTGAGGAGAATATGTGTCATGTCCAAATTGTAGATTTCTTCTGTTTCTGGGTATGTAACGTTATCGCAATTTGCTGGTTGTTCATTGATGAGTTTGGCTATGCATTCGTCGTCTATTTCTAATAGATCTTCTTCGTTGTAAAACTGCTTGTCTCACGTGGATACGGTGTAGGTTTGGGATTCGTAGGAAACGAAGTAAGGATGAGGAACATAGATTTTCTTATTTGTATTAATAAGTGCGTAAATATGCATCTTCCTAGAAATTACAGATCTTAATTTTGGAGAAGTTATAATCAAAATAAGTTCGTTATCATTTACTGCGACCTTTGTAGTTGTATACAATAGTGTTTCTATTAATGTATGAATGGGTGTATTGTTTTGTTTTAAATCTGCAGTAATCATGCTCAGTTCTCTTTCGCTTAATAAACGTGCGTTAGTGATACAGTATCGGACAGAATGATAGGACCCTAGTTTTTTCAACGCAGCATGCACCCGTTGGGACAGGTTTAGGTGTGTGTGTGTGTGTGTGTGTGTGTGTGTGTGTGTGTGTGTGTGTGTGTGTGTGTGTGTGTGTGTGTGTGTGTGTGTGTGTGTGTGTGTGTGTGTGTGTGTGTGTGTGTGTGTGTGTGTGTGTGTGTGTGTGTGTGTGTGTGTGTGTGTGTGTGTGTGAGTGTGTGTATGTATGTTTGAATGTGTATTGGTGTGTGTGTTTGTTTCACAAGTATGTCTTTTCGGATAGATTTGTTAGTAGTTTTTCTGTGTTTTGGGTTAGGTTTTTGATGTAATAAGCAGGACCACCGCCCTCGCGATCAGTGTTTTTTCGATCTATGAACAATTTTACGGTCTTCTTTCGCCGTGGTCTTCTGAGGACGTCCGGTTGACTTGCGCGTTTCGGTTGTCCAAGCGCGTTTCGGTTGTCCAAACACATTTGGGATGTCCGAAGCGCGTTTGCGACAAAAGTGCGCGTTCGTTCCATTACGAACTCGATCGTTTTGCGCTTAATGCCAGCAGCAGCCATTCGCTTTTTCATATGGCGCTGATAATCGGTACAACGTTTACCTCGACCCATTGTTACTAACATTGCTTGCTTGGTCCGTCAAAAACGCGCTGGTTAAAAACTTGGACACGGCTGATCCCGTGCTCTGCCTGCGTTCTGCTTCTATACGTGATGAATAACATCGTTGTTTAGCAGCGAAAACATGTGTATGGATAAAAACTATCAATGAGTAAGCGAGTGAGCATCAACCCATTCAAAACCAGAACAGAATACTGCCGCGCTCATGAAACAAAACGCCAATTGAAAAGAACAACTGCGCGCCAGCTCAATGCACGCACAAAGTTTAACATGCGCACACAACGTTCAACGCAGAGATGCACGCAGGCCTTTCAATGGCGTGCACTGGAGAAACACCTGTAAGGGAATGCCGAGTTCATTGCTGTTGTGCGCGTGTCCATTTCGCATCGCTGCGCGCATGCAACGTCCATCAACCGAGCACACCGCGCTGATCACATTATCAGAACAATCGACACACACACTCATTCACACACACACACACACACACACACACACACACACACACACACACACACACACACACACACACACACACACACACACACACACACACACACACACACACACACACACACACACACACACACACACACACACACACACACACACACACACACACACACACACACACACACACACACACACACACGGTACGTTGAAAACAACAGGGTCCTATCTTATTGTCCGATACTGTACCTAATTTAGCTAGAGTTATACTTTCAACTATGAATGCAATTTTTTCTGACAAGTATTTTAAATTCATAACAATATTAATAAATTATTAATCTAAATCATAACTGGTTTTAACACCTTCATCGTGGAGGTGTTTAAAACAGATATAGCCTTCTTTACATTTTCTAAACTTTCGTTTAGGTGTGTTGTCGGTTCGTTGTTTATAATAATTTGAGCATTATTGTTTGATATGAGCACAAACCCGCGCACTCGCAAATATACATTAACAACATTAACACACACACACACACACACACACACACACACACACACACACACACACACACACACACACACACACACACACACACACACACACACACACACACACACACACACACACACACACACACACACACACACACACACACACACACACACACACACACACACACACACACACACACACACACACACACACACACACACACACACACACACAAACACAAGTAACGTGGTAAAACAAGTGCACGGTACGTTGAAAACAACAGGGTCCTATCTTATTGTCCGATACTGTACCTAATTTAGCTAGAGTTATACTTTCAACTATGAATGCAATTTTTTCTGACAAGTATTTTAAATTCATAACAATATTAATAAATTATTAATCTAAATCATAACTGGTTTTAACACCTTCATCGTGGAGGTGTTTAAAACAGATATAGCCTTCTTTACATTTTCTAAACTTTCGTTTAGGTGTGTTGTCGGTTCGTTGTTTATAATTATTTGAGCATTATTGTTTGATATGAGCTAGTTAATTGTTGAATTTATTATCTTAAGGTCATTCGCGTCTGGGCTACCAGCGATAAACTTCCAAACTGTTCCAATCGGGTTCCACCTTCTCCTGCGATTAGGGATTATAGTTATAAGTATTCCGCAAACATATTAAAATTCTGATGTTATTATCGTTATATACTGAGTTTATTCAACTTTACTGAATTCCTCGGAAGGCGAGTCGATCTCATATTTAATATTTGATATTTCTGAACGATGAATATATTATTTATTTCTTTCGATTATTATTTAATTATTATTTATTGTTTAATCTTCAACGGGCCGTATGGCCTAATTAAGATAAGTAACATAACAGTCTCTCTAGACCTACGTGTTCGGGATGGTGCACGGATATCGTCTCGATGCAACAAAGGCGATGAGTCAGAGCCATTTAGCAAACCAGCGATGAAAGAGCACTGTGCATTGCGTCTTCTAACCGAAAGAGGTTCAAGGCCTAGAAGACGGCACCGCGCAGCATACGGAGGAAGATTATTGCGATCCTGCCAGGGAAGTAGGCGTAGGGCATATCGCGTGAGCTTACGTTGAATCGCCTCAAGTCGAGCAATTGAAGAGGCAGTAGTTGGGCTCCAGACTACGCACGAATATTCCAGAACCGAACGAACGAACTATTGTAGACAGTTTTGATGCACATGGGGTTGCGGAATTCATTAGTTATCCAGATAACCACGCTAAAGAGTTGGTTTCGTCTGGTTACAACGTCATCGATATGCTGTTTATAGTTCAAACTTGAAACAAGAAAAACGCCCATGTCTTTGGTATGATTTTGTCGATTAACTGCAGTGCCGTCCATGAAGTAGGTACCAGTAATTGGGCTCCTGCATACACAAAATGACACACAGAAGCATTTCTCGATGCAGATAGTCAGTCCATTACGCTTGCACCACGACCAGAAGATTTCGATGCAGTCTTGCAGGAATATACACCCACCGTCTGATGACAGCTCCACAGTACGCTTGCAAAATTCCCCTAATCGATTGCAACACTCCCCTCAGTGATTGCAAACATCCACAGCTTGCTTGCAACATTCCCCTACCGATTTGCAACATTCTCCTAAGTGGTTGAACTATTCCCTTATATGATTCGAAACCCTGTATCAATTTTCACGATGTATGTGCGATTAATTAAGTAAGACTTAAGCCACTGTACAAGTGAGCATGGAAATCCTAGCTTATCGAGTTCAGCGAGAAGAATTGCGTGAGGAAGAGAGTCGAATGCTGCTTTCAGATCTGTATAAATTGCATCGACTTGAGCTCCTGCATCAATTTGACTAGTGCAATAGGTTACAAATTCAACCAGGTTCGTGGTAGTCGACTTTTTTGGCACGAATCCATGTTGATATGCAATTGACAGCGATTTGCGAGGGCGCGCGAGGGCTCGCACGTCATACAAGTTCACAGCCCCAGAGCCCTCGCATTAAAGAGCTTGCGAGCCTTGGTAGTTTTTTCACACCTAGTTTTAGCAGTTATAATTATAGCACCTCGAGAGCAAGTATAACAGTGCGATTTGTAGCATACTAAACACCTGAATTTTGACATTTTAGTTTTCAAAAATCCACAAAAATTTAAATAGTGATCTTTTCACCAAATACTACCGCACAAAATATAATTCTTGAATAAAAATCAACGATTTTTTAAAATACCATAAGATTTCGAGTACATGAAATCTTTCGCAACCCTCACATTGTTTGACGGGTTACATTCACAAAACAATAATACAAAAACCAGTCAATGATACTGCAGGTAGTACTAACATTAAGTAACATGTAGAACAAAACAAAATAACTCTTAGCGCAGGCGCGGAAACGCGCGTCGTGTATTTGCTTGCGGCCTTACGTGTACTTAATGCATGGACATTTGGTTAAATTTTTCAATATTAAATTTGAATGATTTTCATGTCAATATTGATATGAATAACTAGTAAATTATTTGTTGAAGCTTCCCCCCCCCCGTGCAGATGGATATTCATTGAAACTATGAAAATGCAATGTGTATGAAGATCAAGTGGTCTCATAGCCTGTTTTTTATAGCAAAAGTTGAACGTCACTTTTTGACAGTATGGATGAAAACATTTCCCCTAACAAGCTTTCTAACGACTTGCCTAATGCACAAACAATCTTAGAATCTTCGTTATTTGCACTGAAATACCTTAAAAAGCACTCAAAATATTTCTCATTGTAAGCTAAACCAAATCTGAACTAATTAAAATCCATTTTTGGATCAAAATAATGTCGTCGATGAGGACACCAATGTGTACTACGTATGTGTTGCTAAGGCACTGGTCTAATCTTGTTGCGCGCAACATTGTTGCTGGCAAAATGTATGGATTTTGACAGCTAGCGCAACTTTGTTGCCGGCCAAAATCAAACCAATTTGATTTTTGTCTGGCAACATTTTCTATTTACCTTGGTCATCCCGCCATGCAACTGACAGCGATTTGCGAGGGCTCGCACGCCATACAAGTTCACCGTCCCAGAGCCCTCGCATCAAAAAGCTTGCGAGCCTTGGTAGTTTTTTCACCCTTAGTTTAAGCAGTTATAATTATAGCACCCTGAGAGCAGGTATAACATTGCAAATTATAGCTTACTAAACACCTAAATTTTGAGATTTTATTTTGAAACAATCCACAAAAATGTAAATAGTGGTCTTTTCGACAAATACCACAGCAAAAAAAAGAATTAATGAATAAAAACTAAATATTTTAAAATATTTTTAAAATATCTTAAGATTTCGAGCAGATGATACCACTTGCAACCCTCGCAATGTTTGACGGGATGGTAATCGGGTGTATGAAATGACACAGCAGCAGTGTGCGTTTTGTTGACATCCGCTAAATTTGGATTTTAAGCATTTATAATACATTTTTTGGTGTATATTTTATTTTTCAAAACTTTATTCAACAAGTGAATGATAAAAAATAAACTCTGAGCTGTTAATTGGTTAATTTTTGACGCTAAACAATGTCAAAGTGAAATGTTGCCAGCAACATTCATAGACCACCTCAGCGATATGTTTCCGAGCAACAATGTTGCGCGCAACAACATTAGACCGCTGGCTAAAACATCGAACAGCTGACAGAGCACCTATCGAACAGAGTCGTGTTTGTTTGTTTCGTTCGATTGGTCCCAGAGCGCCGTCTTACTTCAACCCAGCCCTCTACGTTGCCGTCCAAATAGACTTACAGCGACAACTTCGCGCGAGACAAAAAGTAGCTCAATTTTGCAAACAGAGCTACTCGTCTCGCGCGACAGTTTTGCTTCATCCGAAATAATCGAATTATCTACTTTGTTTACAAGCCAGATTAATGCCAAACGCAAAAAAAAAACATTTTAACCTATTTTTGTGTGTTTTCAAATAAAAAACAAGTTGGTTGACTGAGTCAAATGAGCTACTTTGATCTACACCGAGTGAAATTTTGAGCTATTTTTCGTCGCGCGCGACGTTGTCGCATGTCTATTTGGACGGTTATATGGACGTCACACGAAGCGTAAACTTTGGCGTAAACCAAGGTGGATTAAAAATATCAGGTGGTGGATTGGGGCCTTTGGAGGGTCGCCATAGTTGAGGGACTTTACGTCATTTTAGAACCGTTAACCATTGGTTTCCGCACACAAAGCTTAGCAAATATAACAGATTTCTTTGTTATTATGTGCATTTTAGTGTGTCTATTGATTTTATCGAAAAAACGTAATATATTAACAAAAGATTTGATGATTTGTTTATGCACGAAATTTAAAATCATGCTAGCATGAGTTCTAATCTCACGTAAATTGTCCATGCGGCTCGTAGATAATGAGGAATTAATGTAAAAATTGAAAAAAAAATAATGCTTTCTTAATTTTTATCATCAAAAATGTCGAAAACACAAAGAATTCTAGAATAAATTCACAGAATAACACAAAATAACACACTTTAATGTATGTTTCAATGTTAAATAAGAACTCACAAAGTCCAAAATATATTTTTAAAGAATATTTATTCGAAAAAATGGGGTAGATAAAATATATAAACAAATTTAAGTAATGTAAACAAAGTTTGAATCCTGGGGACCTTACGTCAAGTGACGAATTGTCAAAATGCACTAGAGTCCACCACCTGATAGTTTTAAATCCACCTTGCATACAACCCTGAAATCTTTTGACAGCAAGTTTACGCTCTCCCATACAAATCAAGCGTAAACTTTTTGAGTTTACGCCTCGTGTGACGTCCGTATTACGCGTAACGCCTGTTTATCACAAACCCAAGCAACATTTTTGAACGACTGTTTTAACCGCCGTGGATGAGCAAATTAATAGATTGTCTGCTTATTAGTGTGTCTTATTATTGCTTATTTTTACATGATTATTAGAAAAGCAACAATTTGTTTAACAATCATAAAAAAAGATCGGCAATCACTATTAAAGATAAAACTCATTGATAATTCATGAGTATCTAACTCGGGGGACGCCTGTATGTAAACAACCCCAAGCAGAAATTTTCGGACGATAACTCATACACTCTCATAATTTGACAAGCAATATATGATTGTATGTGTGGTTCTTCCATTCGTAACATTTCGCTCTCCAAGCCAAGCGTTGAAGCAGGTTATGTGTATTTCTTTTTGTGTATGACGTTTAGTTTGCATCAGTTGTGTTCTTTCGTATCGTATCATTCATATAAATACCAACAATTTAAAAACTATTTAACCTCAAAATGTCTAACGCTAGACGTGAAATGAAGATAGCAAATATGCCATTGCACGCTGTTGTGGTTATGTGCCGAAAAAAGTCTGAATCTCGTACACTTTTCGTTTGTCAAATCGTGCACGAAATATCCATCGAAAGCCGAAAAGTGACATTTTCACTCGTTTGGGTATGTGCCGAAAAAAGTCTGAATCTCGTGCACTATTTCGTTTGTCAAATCGTGCACGAAATATCAATCGAAAACACAGCCGAAAAGTGACTTTTTCACTCGCTTGGGTACGTATCATCATTCGTTCGTCCAATATGGCCTTCCCGCCAAACCTATAAGCCCACCTAGTCCCTATACCCAGAGTGACCAGAAATACCGATTTATCTGTATTCCTACCGATTTTTGATATGCCTACCGATTCACAGATGAGCCCCCTAAAACTACCGAGTTTTCATTTATCGTACCGAAAATCACAGATTTTTTCGTAATACTGACCAAAAAGTCATATTACCATTTCCCAAATCACTTAATGTATTAAACTCTATATGGAAATCACTAGCAACCAGAACCAGAAATTCAACAGAGACAACTAAGGCTCGTGTCTGCACTTCATGAAGTCGAACGCGCTGATAAAATTTTATATGCAATTTGACAGATAATGTAACCCGGCGCTCTAGCAGCTATAGAACACGACATCGAACATGAAAAATGTATAGGACTTCACATGTTCGATTTGTGGGTTATCACATCGAACATGTAAAATCCCATATATTTTTCATGTTCGATATCGTCTTCGATTGCTGCTAGAGCGTGCCAATCATTTGTTGGGTTAAATTCCCTACCCCCCCCCCCCCCCCGCTCAACACTTCAAAGCCTACCGAAAACTACCGAAATAATCTTGAACTCCTACCGAAAACTACCGATAAAATTTTGATGCGCCTATCGAAAACCGCAAAAATAATCTGGCCACTCTGCCTATACCCACTTTGTTACGTCAAGTGACGAGTTGTCAAAATGCTCTAGATTTCACCACCTGATATTTTTAATCCACCTTGGGGTCGTGTAGCGAGGCCTTGATAATTTTAATTCACCTTGCGCAGACCATTCCCTAACTAGCTGTCAAATCAAGCGAATCTACATTAATAGTCCATTCGTGTATTGCGCTCAGCGTAACTAAACAACATTAAAAATCTAATAAGCACACAATGAGTGAACAAAAGAAAAGAAAGAAAAAAATCCGTATGTTATAAGTTTCTCCCTTTGGCTCTTAAGTAATTACTCACATTAAATGGGTTTATATGGAATTCGCTTGTTACTTACAGAAAGAGGAAATAGCTAAGGAATTCGACTTGCCTGAAAGGAAAAGCAAGATTGCCACTATTTACAAACAAGATGGACAAGCTTACTGCTTGTGTAGATCTTCCGATTCTTCGCGATTCATGATGTATGGATAAATGTCCGAAACGGTTTGCGTTGTTTAATACAGTAATATATGCTCTTGTTCCTTTACGTTTTAGTTGTTGCGATGCATGCGAAGAATGGTACCATGGAGATTGTATTAATGTGTCAGAAAAGGAAGCCAAGCATATCAAACATTACTACTGTCAGCGATGCAAAGAAGAAGACCCTTCGTTACAGACCGTTTTCCGCTTGGTCCCAGCGCCTGGTCCAATCCCGCTTCCGGAGGAAAAAAAACCTAAAAAGAAAAAGAAGGAAACTCCCATTGGTGGTTCATCTGAGAAACGTTGCGGTAGCTGCGACGGTTGCCTTGCCGAAAATTGTGGTAACTGTGAAGGTTGTTTGGGTCTCACTAAGAACGGCCGAAAGCAGCGTTGCGATATGCGTTTTTGCAGCAACTCAAGTACCCGGAAGAAGGACCGAGCAGCTATAAAAGCGGGAGGAAGAAACAAAAAGCGAAAACGGTCCGTTACTCCAGAGGTTTATTGTAACCCTGCATTGGAAGGCGAACGACAATGCTACGGTCCCGGGTGTATTATGACCGCCCGACCTCAATCAAAGTACTGTTCGGATGAATGTGGCATGAAGTTAGCAACGAGCCGAATCTATCAGGTTTTACCTCAACGTATTCAAGAGTGGTCTCTTAGCCCAGCTGTTGGCGAAGAACAAAATAAGAAGGCACTTGAATCAATTCGCATGAAGCAAGCGATAGTTAGAGCTACTCTAGCAGAGCTGGATAAACGACATGCTGAGTTGGACCTGCTGGTTGAACGTGCAAAGAGGTGCACGTTGGATCCAAATGCATTGGAAAATGCTGATTTGGAGGATGAAATGTCAATGTACTGCATAACGTGTGGTCATGAGATTCATTCCAAAACTGCAATTCGGCATATGGAAAAATGTTTCAACAAATACGAGAGTCAGGCAAGCTTTGGCAGCATTTTCAAGACACGAATTGACGGCAATTCAATGTTCTGTGATTTCTACAATCCGGCTAGCAAGACATACTGCAAACGTTTACGAGTGTTATGCCCA
Source organism: Anopheles arabiensis (assembly GCF_016920715.1). Lineage (NCBI taxonomy): Eukaryota > Metazoa > Arthropoda > Insecta > Diptera > Culicidae > Anopheles > Anopheles arabiensis. The sequence goes on along the minus strand of NC_053517.1, from coordinate 63,128,705 downwards.
GAACACTGCAAGGACCCAAAAATTAATGATACGGACGTCTGTGGTTGCCCTTTAGTACGCAATGTATTTGAATTAACAGGAGAATTTTGCCGGTAGAATGTTAAGATAAACAGAAACAAAAACAGTTTCGCTAAAATTTTCATTTTATTTTCTTACAGAGCACCAAAGAAATCTTGCTTCAAACATTATGTATGGGAAAAAATACGACGTGCAGAAATTGATCTTGAACGAGTACGACAGTGGTTAAAAATGGACGAACTCGTCGAACAGGAACGTCTAATTCGTCAGGCAATGGCATCACGAGCCGGAGTGCTGGGACTAATGCTGCACTCAACGTACAATCATGAAATCATGGAAAAGTTATGTGCTGGTAAATTTTAGCTTTTAAATACTATATTAGAAAAAGGTTAAGTTTATTTTATTATAATTTTTGTGATGCGTGTGGTACTCAATAAAACACGTGTGTTCAGTTAGGTTGATCAAGTGATCTCTTTATTATCCGTGCGTACGCTCCGGGATGCTATCTGTGTTAGATGGCACGGCGCCACAAATGATACTCTTATCAGGAGTTATGGTTAAGGTTACACCATATTAAAAATAGGACAACTAATCGACTCAAGTTGTGTGTTGCTGTGATTATGAATTAGTTTGAATAATCCGGTACCAATTGATGCAGGCATTCCCAATATGATACGCTCCGAAACGCCATCCACTGAATCCGTTTGGCCATAGTACGCAGCATCAAACAAATGATCCGCTGTTTTTTCAAACTATAGAACATTGAGTGAATTTAGTTAAGTATTAACTCACGTTCTAAAAAACAATTATGTAAAAGTATCACAATTTATGTTACTTACCGATGCAAGGTTAAACACGGACTCGCGCATTTTCGCAAGTCCGTGACGGGTGATTCCAAGCACTTCACCCCTCGATGTCATCTGGCCAGAGAGTAGCATGATGTGTCGATGATCTACGCTCATACCATGCCCCTCCATTACTTCAGTAATTTCAGTCATAATGGTAGTCCGCGCTGCTTCAATACCTAGCGTTTGGTACACCTCCAAAATGTTGTTACTCTTAGTTCTGTTTCCGATCACTCCGTATGTGCCCATTACATCACGTAACCCACATCCTTCCACGCATAATCGATACTTGGGCGTGCCGCGGGAATCATCGACGGCTATAACTGCGCGAGATACTTGCGGTAATCCGGCAACCACTACGTTTGGTATTGCTGTGATGAGCCGTTGCAGTTCCGCATTCAAGCTGTGGCTGTGCTTGCTGCTGTCAGGCCGAATGATAATGAGTGATGGTCCATATACTTCCACATTCTCTTGCTTCAGCTTTAGTTTTGATGTGCAAATTCTGGGAACAATTATGCTTAATTAGCTTTGTTTAGTACCTTTAAATAAACAACAGTATAGGCATACTTACGAGTAGCGTATGGTGTCAGCATTAACTTCCAAACCCAGCACTCTAATGCGTCCAAGGTCGAGCTTAATGAGAAGAAAACACTCATTCATTTTATACACCTCCTCGATATAAGACGAAATTTCTCCCAGTGTCGTTTTTTCAATACGAGCCTTTACTTTGCGAGCGAACTCCATGTTGGTGTTGTTTTCGATCTCCGCTGTTATTATTGGTGTAGAAATGGCTTTAGTAGCGTTAATAATCTCGACAATACGAGGCACTCCCTGCGTGATGTTCATTGATGCAACTCCAGCAAAATGGAACGTTTTCAGTGTCATTTGCGTACCGGGTTCACCTATACTTTGAGCCGCCAATGCACCTACGGCTGTTCCTGGTTCGGTTACGGCCTTGTTGTATTTATTTCGTACTTGCAACAAGAATTCTTCCAATTGACCAGCTGTGGTCCGCTGAACTTCCGTCGTTACCCTTGGACCGTTACGATAAAGCCGTTGCAGTGTACACAAACGTCTGCCGAATTTTTCCAGAAAATCTCTACAACACCACGTCATACGACGAAACAAAAAGTGTGATACGATAAGACGTCATATTACTTACCATAGTATGTTTCTATATAGTACCACAGTATGTATTCACCACCCACAGTCCCATAGTAGCTCAACCATAGTCATACGGTAAATACTTACAAACATTCCTTGCGAAAATCTTGACGGCAGTTAGAAAATTGTGGTGTGGATAGAATGCGTTCTCCTTCGCTTAGCACTTCCTCCCCTCGTAAAGGAATCTCATCGCGGCATGGAAGCATGTTTCGCACATGCATAAACTGTCTTTCAATATCCACCGGTTTGTTCTTCACTTCCATGTAAACCGGATCCAAGCCATCAGCACCGTATGAAAATTCGACTACCTCCCCAATAGCGTTCCGTACTGTTCCGTCATATTGTACTACTAAATCTTCAAGGCACTTTACCAAACGTCGCTGCAAGTAACCCGTTTCGGCTGTTTTCACTGCAGTATCAACCAGACCCTCTCGGCCAGCCATGGTATGAAAAAAGAATTCCGTTGGTGTTAAACCGGAATAAAAGCTGTTCTGTACGAAACCACGAGCAGCAGGAATTTTGGCTATGGAAAATATTAAACGAAAAAAAAATGAAAACATTACACAGTAGTACGATTATTACAGTAATGTTAGAGTAATACAGTTTCCCTATTTGGTGGTTCCATGCTACTTTGCAATACTTACAAAACTTTTCAAAATGAGGCAACGCACGGTCCTCGAATCCGTTCGGTACTCTTTTGCCGTTGATGGCTTGTTGTCCAACACAGGCAATCATTTGAGAGATATTGATGTTCGATCCCTTCGAGCCCGATTGCGCCATGATGAGTGCACTGTTTGTCGGATGTAGCTCTCTGAAGCAAGCCTTTGCTGCAAGCTCGCGGATACTAGACAGTTCCTTTAGCATAACCGCTTCGAGAGTTTGCTCTGCCGTGCAACCCGGCTGACACTGCAACGTTCCCTTCTTCATTTCTGCAATATATTCATCACATTTTCGATATCCATTTTCTAAAAGCTTTTGTTTTTCCTCAAGCAGCTTCCGACTCGGTGTTACGTCGCCGATACCAAATGAAAACCCATGGTTCATCATAAAGTACGATGCCATCCGTGCTAAGCGCCACATCGATTTAATGGCATATTCTTCGCCAAAATCACGCAAAATTACATAGAATATACAATTTTTTGTACCCGAACCAAGTGTACCTTTGTCCATTGCACCACACAACAATTGCGAGTTTCGTATTATAACCCAAGAATCCTTTACACACATATCGTTGTCTCTAGTGTAGTTGCGTCCTTTGGTATACAGGTTCGCGTTTACACAGGACTGACTATTTGGTTTGAGGATGAGACTGAATATTTGTTTCCCGGTCCATAATTTTCGTGGTTTAAGAATAGCTGGTCTTGGTAAATCAATCATCATGTTTGAGTCTGGCCCGGATAACATGCAGGCGGCTAACTGCATGACCTGTTCAAGCGTGAGGAATTGATCTTTCTGTGTCAGTAGATATCCACCAGTGATGAAATCTTGCGTTGCCGCGATCAGCAGCTCTCCGTTGCGTGGAGTCACCAAATTAGATTTGTTGCCCATCAGTACAAGCGCTTCAGCGCGAGCCTCTTCAGTTTGGGGTAGGTGCAGATTCATTTCATCACCATCAAAATCAGCATTATACGGAGTGCAGGCACATTCATTGAAGCGAAACGTTCGTTGCGGTTGAACCTTTGCCACGTGACACATAATGCTTAATTTGTGCAGGCTCGGTTGACGATTAAACAGGACAACATCGCCGTCAATAAGGTGTCGTTCTACAATATCACCGCACTTCAGGTCCTGTGCCACTTTGTCGCGATTGCCATACGCTAAGTATTTTTTGAACGCACTACCTTTTTGTTGAACATAGTTTGCTCCCGGATGTTTTTCCGTGCCGTTGCGGATTAGTTGTCGCATTCGCTGGTAAAACAAAACATAAAAAAATTAAGTATTAAGTAGTAAAATTAAATAAGTATCATACATACCGTTATGTTGGCCGAATTCACTTTCTCAGGAAAGGTTAGAATTTTTGCCACACGGTCCGGTACGCCCACTTGGTGGATCATCAAATTAGGGTCAGGTGAAATAACGGTACGTGCTGAAAAATCAACTCGTTTTCCAGACAGATTACCCCGAAAACGGCCTTGTTTACCTTTCAACCGTTGGACAATTCCACGCGTAGGTTTCTTCGGCTAGAAAGAATTAAACCATGAATGCTCTGCAGGATGTACGAAGTATATGGGCTTTAGTTCCTAACCTACCATAAGCGAAAGTGGAATGCCGGAGAGCTCACTGTTGAAATACAGTGCACAATGAAGTTGCAAGTAGTCCCAATCTTCTTGAATAAGTTCTATTTTACCATTAGTCATCATATGCTTTGTAATGACGTCACTGATGAGTAATATCTCGCTCTGTTTCATAGTTAAATCGTCTTCAGTAGTGCCTGCTTTTACTTCTGACACTACGGAAGGTCTAATGCACACCGGCGGTACGAACACTCGCGTCACAATTAGATCGGCCGGGTTGGAGTACGTAGATGTCATACCAAGCAGTGGGACATCGCTCTTTGGTATGTTTCTGAAAAGATCCAAAACTTCTACCGCATTCAGTTCCTTTGACAACGAAGATGGTCCCACGACGGTTTGGGCAAGCTCACGATTCGATTCAACTGCGGCTTGCATCTCATGTAGCGCATGTGTGACCAGTGGATCAGATGGTTTCTTTCCCCGAAACGGTTCATGCACTATTTTCATTAGACCCGGGCCTTTTTTCACAGGGCCGTTAAGACTGTTGCAATAGGGACATTTGGTATTTTTTTTTGCCTTTTTTAGAACTTGGCTATGGATAGATTTCTTCGCAAGGTATGACAAGTTGGGATTTACCAACCGAGTGCTGAAATTTTTCTTTTCTTCTTCTTTCAACATCACTCGCGAACATACTTTACATATTGATTGGAGGATTGTAATTGTGGCTCGAAAGTGTCCAACGTGAAATACTGGTAACGCCAGATCGATGTACCCAAAGTGTCCCACACAGTCATTTAATCCTTTTTTGCATGTTTCGCAAGTGGCGTCTTTTTGGCTCACTCCCATACGTCTGTCTAATACTCCATACGCCACTGGAGTTCGGTCTGCATTTTGGTTGTAGAGATTCTTTGCTACGACATGAATGTGTGCCTCCTGTTGAATCTGCTGGGGACTGTCGATATTGAATGATACGTGGGAACTATTGGAAGAATGAAAATAAAGAGAATAATGAGGAACAGTTCGATTAGGTATTACATTCAAAGAATGCTTACATTTTTTTTATCACATCCGCTTCACGGAACTGTTCTTTAGGCATTCTGAACTATCGAAGAACGGAACTATCCAAGAATTGTTTTCTGTATCTTTTTGTTTTTGAATAATGGCAGAGCTTGTAAATTAACCGCACAACATCGAAAAACATGTGGGGAGTGAGGCCCGTGTCTGTGCTCCATCGGATGCGATTTTATCGCAAGGCCTGTCAAAATTTTATATGGAATTTAACAGATAACGTCGGACGTGCGATTTCGTCGTGCGAGGGAATAAAAAAAAATTGATTTCGTCGGACGCCGCATCCGATGTTATCTGTCAAACTAAATGTGTGGTGTTTTGTAGGAACAATCACAAATTAATTTTTCACAATCGTTATATTCTTGAAATCATCCAAATAATCGCAATATTATACGACAAAGCGTTTGACAGCACGTGCAAGGTGTTATAAATGACAAGGTGAAGTTGTTCAGAGCAAAATGACATTTCTCGACTTGACATTTCTCTTCTGGGGGCTTCGGTATAAAAATCGGTGAGGGCTGGTGCGGGGTCAAAGTGTATGAATATCAGGTGGTCTCGTCCCATACAAATTGACAACTAATTTCGAAATAAAAAAAATCTCCTTTTGACAGAATGGGTGAAGTGAATTTCCATAGGAACCGTTCGCTTTGTTCTTAGCAACACATACGTAGTACACATTGGTGTCCTCATCGACGGCATTATTTTGATCCAAAAATGGATTTTAATTAGTTCAGATTTGGTTTAGCTTACAGTAACATATATTTTGAGTGCTTTTTAAGGTATTTCAGTGCAAATAACGAAGATTCTAAGATTGTTTGTGTGTAAGGCAAGTCGTCAGAAAGCTTGTTTGGGGAAATGTTTTCACCCATGCTGTCAAAAAGTGACGTTCAACTTTTGCTATAAAAAACAGGCTATGAGACCACCTGATATTCATACACTTTGTGCGGGGTAATGAAATTTGTATGCAGAGAGTGACAGATGTCCCCCACAATGTCGCCCAGCAAAAGCGATAAAAATCAACCTTCTAAATACATTATCCTTGAGCACGTGCGATAAAATCGCATGCGATGAAGCACAGACACGGCCCTGAGGGCTGTGACATTGCTTCGTCGGAAGCGATTTTCAAGGTAGATTAATGAGATCAGGTGGTGGAAGCTAGAGCATTTTGACAATTCGTCATTTGACGTAAAGTCCCCAGTATTCAAACTTTGTCTACATCAAGGTGGATTTAAAAAAACAGTAGAACGTCGATTATCCGGGGGCGGATTAACCGACTGGCGGCTTACCGTCCAAATAGACATAGAGCGATAACGTCGCGCGCGACAAAAAGTAGCTCAATTTTGCAAACAGAGCTACTCGTCGCGCGCGACAATTTTGCTTCGTCCGAAACAATCGAATTATCTAGTTTTTTTACAAGCCAGATTAATGCCAAACGCAAAACATTAGATTTTAACACATTTTAACCTAATTTTGTGTGTTTTCGAATATAAAACAAGTTGGTTGACTGAGTCAAATGAGCTACTTTGATCTACACAGAGTGAAATTTTCGCGTGCGATGTTGTCGCTGTATGTCTAACCAAGGTGGAATATAGAGGAGGTGTCTTCTTAGCGTTTGGCATGTTGCCATTTTGAGATTCAGTTTGACAACAGCCGTCGATATTTGATTACAAGCAGCAGCTGCATTATAATGTGTAAGGCCGCAAATACACGACGCGCGTTTCCGCGGGCGCGTTTCCGCGGGCGCGTTCAAACGCGTATAACAGTTCCGCAGAGATATCCAGGTGAGCATCTCTGCGTTTCCGCGGTAGCGCGTTCGAATGACATTTCATTTCTATGGCTGGATTGTTATACGCGTTTCCGCGGGTGCGGAAACGCGCGTCGTGTATTTGCGGCCTAAAATGCCAATTTATGGAGTGTGGATGCAAAATACACATTTTTAGTGCTAAACAAATGTTTATTAAACGAAAACAATTCATTTATCATATCCAAATACCAACAACATTCGTCGCATTTGACAACTGCCGTCGATCCTGGTTTTGTGCTTTTTTCTAAAGCCTCGATGCCCAATTGTTCTACATGACGACACCTCCTTTCTACCCACTTTGGGTTTGATATATTTATCTGTCAAAAAAAAAATATATATATTACGGACGTCACACGAGGCGTAAACTCAAAAAGTGTACGCTCGATTTGTATGGGAGAGCGTAAACTTCCTGTCAAAAGATTTCAGGGTTGTATGGCTGAAATCCAGTTTACGCCAAAGTTTACGCTTCGTGTGACGTCCGTAATAGACGATGCGCAATCTCAGATTGCGCATATATTTATCTGTCAAACGGGTCGGTTTGATATATTTATCTGTCAAAACTAACTTATATATCTCCGACATATAATCTTGAAAATTTATGCGCAATCTTGGCGCAATCTGAAATTGTATGGAAATGACGTTTATAGCTCAGGGTTGGCTACGCAAAATGACATATGTTTTGATAAAACGAATATATGCGCAATCTGAGATTGCGCATCGTGTATTAATACGGTGAGATTGCGCATCGTCTATTGCTACGGTAACCTCCGAATGTATATACCGCGCACGGATTCAACGTAAAACGTCAGCCTGACACACACCGCGCACACCCGTCAAGCAATCCCGTTAAGAAATCCAGTGACATTTGCGAGGTCGCGCGACCCTACTAGCAAAGAGAATGGGAAAGTGTGCGACTTTCTGGAGAGTGGCATGTAGAAGCAGGGGGAGACAGTTGGAAATACAGTCCAAACTCACTGGTTGAACTTCGATTCTCTGCCAACTATTGAATATGTGCTTTTTTGTTGGCACGTTTTTCCATACAAAAATATCTGAAATTTTTCTCAGCATGCCATGATATTTTTGGGAATTTTTTAAAAACCGGTTTTCCCATACAAACGCATGCTTTTGTATTGAACTGCCAGCCAACTATCGAGCGTTCAACTAAAAAGCGTTCAACTATTGAATTCTGACTGTACGCGGAATTACGCGGCGGCGAAAGCGTGTTTCGCTTTCTATCCACCCAACCAACCAAACCGTGCTCTTTCGAAGTAAATTTGCTTCGATATAGCTTCGATAGAAGTTCTCTACCGAAGGTGTACCAACTTTGATAGGCAGTTCCTACCGAAGTTAAGCTCGGGTGTTTAGCCGAAATGCTACAAAAGAGAAAGAAAAAATTCTCTCGTTTGCTGCCCCGCGTTCGCTCACACGCGCGCCCTCCTGCCCCCTATTTACGTACATGTTTATAGCCCCTCCCTCCTTCTCCTCCTCTCATCTATCTTCTTCCTTATGTGCAGTGATTATGTGTTTAATTGAAATTGGAAGGAGAGATATTCGATTTATTTATTACGTGACATTTAATCAGAGAGTTGAAACATGGTACTTGGTGGATCTACTGTTCAACGCAAGCGGGCCTAACACTTTAACTATTTGCTAATTCGCGCGTGAGGACGTAAAAGGCGCAATAATAATGGAGCGGTTCTAAAGTAAACAGACAAAATCGCTCAGCTGGAAATTTGATAGAGCGGAATAGCATTTCATTGGAATAGCATTGCTAGTATATCATCCGCGCACCCTATGAACCGTACTTTTCCAAATATCTTAAAAAGTACGCATTGTATGAAAAAACCGTCTTTACAAGATCGATTCAGAATTTCAAAACACATTTGGAAAAAGTTTTTTGCTAAAAGTGACTTTTGAAATTTTACTCAGATTAATGTTTATTCCTTTAAATTAATTCATAAATGGGGTAAGGGAAATAATTTATACTAATACTAATAGACCACGACTCCATTGCCTGAAATATTTAGTGCCTCAAAATAGTATATCCTCTTTGCCAAGCGTTTGAGTTGAACTGATTCTTCGCAAAATGTGAAGAGAGCGTTCGGCCCCCTTCAAATGCTTCGAGAGAGTGAAGCTCCTCCCCTTCCTCCATTCGTCATCCATCAATTTTTCTCCGCGCACTCACACATCTACACGCGCAGCTGTTCGCATGGCAACACGTGAGATGCGTGACATGCTTTCTCGCTCATCACGAAGGATTTGCTTCGAAAGAGCTCGGCTTGGTTGGTTGGGCAGTTTTTGTACTCACATAATTACACATGTGTGAATGTGTGCGTTCACTTTCAGCCAGCGCGCTCAGTTTGGTTTTCTCGCAGCGGCTTGCTGGTGTCGGTGTCTCGCTCGCACTAGTGCAGCGAGTGTTCCTCGTGCGCTCCCTTTCTTGCTACCATACAAAATCGTCAGTACAGTTCAAGCCTTCGCAGTGTAAAGCCGCGAGCGTGTAAGCCTAAGTCCCGGGCGCCCGAAGTAATTTCAAGTGAAGTGTTGTGCGCCTTGAAATAAAGCTGCGTTAATCTTTCGTCATTCTTCATGAATATGTGATTTGCGCTGCTTTATTTCTGTTGTGGACAGCCGTGCCGACCCCTGGACTTGCCGTGGCAGTTGCGCTGCCACCGGTCAACGTCCAGGAGGACGACAGTGTACACGCACACTGTCGCACACACTAAGCAGCGCAAGGCTTAGTGTGTGCCGAGCGCCATACAGGCAAAGTGTGTTTGCGAGCCGATCGAGCAAGAGCTCTCGGCAGGGGCGCTCGGTGCGGCTGGTGCGCGGCCACCGTACAGTATACGTTTTATTGTGATTGTTTCATTTATGTTTTATTTATTATGTACGTTGTATAAGTGTCTTAATAAATACAAGTGTTAGAACATAAAAATTTCAATGCTTTTTTTACAGTATTTCACATAAACAACTGGATACAGGCAGTTTTGCTGTAAAAAATATGTGTGGATTTGTGGCAAGATTGTGGTTACCTATGTGTGGAACTGTACCTTTAGTTGCAATAAAGTGTTTAAATATCAACCGAGTTTGATGTGTTTAAGTTTTATTTCGATAAATGCGATTTTATTACGCAGCAAATCAAAGTGAACGAAAGCGCACAGCGCGCTTCGAAAGAAAGGAGGAGGAGGGGGTGTCTAGCGCAACGCGCAAAGTGTGGTAACAGCGCAGTGCAAATTGAAAGAAACGCCTGAGGCCCGTGTCTGTGCTCCATGAGCGTTTCTACATACACCGAGACTGCAGCTGAGAGATGGCTGTGAGAGAATTGACAACCGGTTTCTCACGCTGGTGTGTGTAGAAGCTCTGAAAAGCGCCGAGATGAGACTTTTAAAATGATGTTAAAAAAAAACCATTTTAATCGCTAAAATGAAGTCAAAAAAGTTTCTTTTACTTTTTAATAATATATCTACGATTATTAGACAGCAAAAATGCAAACTGTAATTGATCGATCGCTATAAACTGCCAATTCAATTTTTTCTCAGCCCATCGTTCTTTGCATGCCTAGGAGAATTCTCTCACCGAAAATGCTGTCAGTCGCTGTCAAAGCATGCTGTCAGTTATTTTCTCAGCTGCATTCTCGGTGTATGTAGAAACGCTTCATCGCATGCGATTTTATCGCACGTGCTGTCAAACGCTTTTTCGTATAATATTGGGATTATTACTCACAGACACGGGCCTGAGAGGGGGAACAGCTGATCCGCGCATCCAGCGCAGCGCAAGAGAAAATAAACGTGAGGGAGGGGGTATCAGCTGATCAGCTGTTTTGTATCGCGAGAGCGCCCCGTGTAATTTGAAGGCAAACGGGAAAGCGCTGCGCGCGCTTAGGGCTTGGTACTTGTTCCGACGCAACGTATCGCAACGCATTGCGTGACGCAAGCTGGTATCTGTTCGCTGCGTTCTGCATGGATGTGTCAACACATTTTGAAGGAAAAGTATTAACGAACAGCAATAATGCCTATTATTTGTAGGTTCAGAAGTGATTATAATGTTAAATAACAACTGTGAAAACCTTTCCAGTTGTACCCGAAACAGTGTAAAGCATGTTTACGTTTTTTTGCATATTGCATACTGTTCAGGCACAGCCCTGTCACTTCATATCGTGCTTAACGAAACACGAACATTCTTCGTTCAATTTCGAGTGTTCGGCTCGATCGAGTAGTTTATAAATAACAGTGTATGTCGCGAATAAACTCTCTCTTCCAATTTTGCTGCACAACGAATAACTGCTGGTAAATATTAAAGGTTTGAAGGTTACACCGAAACGCGGAAAATAAATTATCCGAAATAGTGAGATTAAACATTGGTGCCGTGATCAGGATTAAGACGAATCTGGTTTTCTGAATCTTAATTATTCTCGCGATAATCACTGTTTGCGCGCGTGTAACTGTGCTTTAGTCGCCTCACAATCGACCAAGTTCACTGTGTCCGCGAAATTTAGCGTTTTTTGTCAAACCGCACTATGACTGCTCCGATAAACGTTTTGTCGTCCAGAAGGACAGTTTTACTAGCAGTATTGGCTAAGCACGAACAGTTTTTGGCAGAATTTGACCCGGAACGGGATGCAATCGAAATCAACATTCGCATTGCAAAGGTCCAGAAGCTTTCCGTTGATTTGGAAGCAATTCAGGCCAAATTGGAAGATGCGGCGGCCACCGAGGAAGTGATAAGTCACAATGCCGCGTTACGAGACGATTTTGGCTCGCGTTTGATACGCCTTGAAGCCCATTTGAAGGCTAAACGGGTGCACGCTCCGCGATCCGCAAGCACAACACCAAACACTAACCCGTTGGCAGGTATAAAGCTTCCCACCATCTCACTTCCTGAGTTCGATGGTGATTACATGCAATGGCTCACGTATAGGGACACTTTTGAGGGATTAATTCACGAAAACATGGAACTACCACCGATACAAAAGTTTCATTATTTACGAGCTTCCGTGAAAGGCGAGGCCGCAAAGGTGATCGAAGCAATCACGATCAGCGCAGCCAATTACGAGCTAGCATGGCAAATGCTCACCGAACGATACTCGAATGAGTATTTGTTAAAGAAACGGCATCTTCAAGCACTTTTTGGTATGGCCACCGTTAAGAAGGAGAGTGCATCAACCCTTCACCATCTTGTGGACGAGTTCGAACGTCACAAGAAAACGCTCAATCATCTAGACGAAAAAACGGAGGCATGGAGCTGTTTGTTAGAACAATGTGCACAAAATTGCCTACCTCCACATTAAGAGATTGGGAGGAAAATGCCTCAACTAGCCAAAATCCTAGTTACGAAGGATTAATCGCATTTTTACAGCGCCGTATGCGAGTGTTGGAAACCCTACAGGTAAACATTACCGAAGCTCCCCCTACCGTGAACCAAACGCACTACGCACATAAACATGCTCCGACTATGCGCTTAGCAAGCTTTCCGTCAACATCACACGACACACGCACATGCCCTTTATGCCACTCCGATCACAATTTAACGAAATGCCCCCGTTTCATGCAAATGTCACCGGAGAAACGGTACCGAAACACAATGACACTGAAATTGTGCTTGAATTGCTTGCGCGACAATCACCGTGTGCGTGATTGCTCATTGCAATACAAGTGCAGACACTGCAATTCAACACACCACTCGCTTTTACACTCTTCACAAAATTACGGCACATTTTCCACTGCGAACACGTCAGCTGCGCAAAATGCTTCCATACGCAACACACACAACACAGACGATCACACGGCAAACACGCAAAGCACTTATGCAGCAGCATTGAGGCAAACAACGGAACAAGTTCTGCTTCAAACTGCACTTGTAAACATTGTTGATGCACATGGCATAATGCATCCTGCACGCGCACTTTTAGATAGTGTCTCCCAGCCAGATTTGATGAGTAGCCATTTTGCTAACCGGCTAGGTATCAAATCGGGCACGGTCGACATCACGCTGATTGGTGCTGGTCAATCGTCCACCCCGGTGCGGAAATCGATGCGCACCACGGTATCATCCAGAGCGAGCCCTTATGCGATTAACTTTGAGTTTTTGATAGTCGAGAAGATTATTGCTGACCTGCCCGCACATGATGTGCCCACCAGCGGCTGGAAATTACCGCCACATATCATATTCGCCGACCCCCATTTCGAGAAGTCGGCACCGATCGACATTATTCTCGGTGCCCGGCACTATTACACGTTCTTTGTAAGCGGGGCGCAATATAAAATGTCATCGAATCTACCAGTCCTGATGGAGAGCGTATTTGGCTGGGTCGTGAGTGGATCAGCATCTACCTCTCAGCCAGCAACATCCAATACTTTTCACACTTCATCCGTGGTGTGTATGGTTTCATTAGAAGAATCAATAGAAAGTAGAAGAACTACAGGTTAACGATGGCTATTCTCCTGAGGATCGCAAATGTGAGCAATTTTACAAAGATACAACACAGCGAGATGAAGCTGGTCGTTATATGGTATGCTTACCTAAACAAGCAGACTTCGATGATAAGCTTGGCTTTTCGAAGGCAGCAGCATTAAGGCGGTTTAGTTTGTTAGAAAGGAGGTGTTGCGGCCCCGCCGCACTCGTTTCTTTCGTAATTATAAAGTCACAAAAAAAAACAAGAACAATTAAATTTTCGTTGACTGTCCTTTTATATAGTCACTTTTTTCAGCGGTAATAGTTGTTCAAGAAAGAGAGCGTTTTCCTCCTTCCGCTCCTTTATATCTCCTTTTACGATGGCAAAGCCTTACAACGGTGGAAACTTCATAATGTTTCACGTCACCTTTTTTAGGCCCTATCTACACGAGATCAACGCGATCAATTTCGAAACATCAAAACATTTGATATTATTTTTCGCGGTCCCAACAGGAGGTTAGAACGAGATCCAAACGTAAAAGCGGCGTACCATGATTTCATGCGTGAGTATCTGGAGCTTGGGCACATGTCACGCATAAAAAATCCCTCCGACGACGAACGCGCGTATTATCTGCCTCACCATCCCGTGTTCAAAGCAGCTAGCTCCACAACAAAGGTTCGCGTGGTATTTGATGGTTCAGCTAAGACGTCCACCGGCTTTTCGCTAAACGAGGCGTTATGCGTCGGCCCTGTCGTGCAGGACGATCTGCTCGACATAATTTTGCGCTTCCGCACATATAAGGTAGCCGTTGTTGGAGATATTGCGAAAATGTATCGACAAGTATTGCTCCATCCTAACGACCGGAAATTTGTACGCATTTGCTTTCGATTTTCACCTCACTCGCCAATCGAATATTTTGAGCTGAATACGGTTACTTATGGCTTAGCCCCCCTCATCATTCTTGGCAACCAGAACATTGCTGCAGCTTGCAAACGATGAGGGCGCCTCTTGTCCCAATGCTGCAGCTGCTTTGAAAACTAACCTCTACGTTGACGATTTCATCGGTGGTGCTGATTCCATCGGAAATGCTCGCCAATTGCGAACCGAGCTTTCTCAATTGCTCGCCAAAGGCGGCTTCGAGCTGCGAAAGTGGACATCCAATCAGCTCGAAGTGCTCGCCGGTTTAAATGCGGATCAAATCGGCACACAGTCAGCGCGGCAATTCTTACCACACGAGACGGTAAAGGCTCTTGGTGTTTTATGGGAGCCAGAGCACGACGGTTTTATCCTTCGAATCCGCAATATCCAGTGATGTGTCCATTCCGACAAAGCGATCCATTCTATCCAACGTAGCTCGCATGTTCGATCCGCTGGGCCTCATCTCCCCGATTGTCATTCGGGCCAAGATGATGATGCAGGAATTATGGTTGCAGAAAGCTGGTTGGGACGAGTATGTTCCAGATACTATCTGTAAGAAATGGAAAACAATACAAGAGGATTGGCAACTCATTCAACCTTGAATTCAACTCTGAATTCAAGGTTAGTCGTTATGCGCTTCTACCTGGTGCGCGTATTCAGTTACATACCTTCTGTGATGCATCGGAGGCAGCATATGGAGCCTGCATTTATGCGCGTTGTGAAGGCGAAGGTGGGCAGATTCGCATAACGTTGCTTTCTTCCATATCGCGTGTGGCACCGCTCAAGCGCGTCATACTACCCCGCCTTGAACTATGCGCTGCTGTATTAGGAGCATACCTGCATCACCGAGTAAAGAAGGCAATGGGGATCAACGTTGCAGAATCTTTCTTTTGGTCGGATTCCACCATCACCTTAACCTGGATCAGCGCCACACCCAACACATGGGCAACGTTTGTGGCTAACCGGGTATCTGAAGTGCAGCATTACTCACACCCGCGGCAGTGGAGACATGTACCCGGCGCGTCTAATCCTGCTGACCTGGTTTCACGAGGCATGTCAGCCGCTGATTTCCTGAAAAAGCAAACTGTGGAGCTTCGGTCCGGATTGGCTATCTTTGCCCGTTTCCATCTGGCCCAACTCTAACCCGGAACCAGCCAACGAAACGAATCTAGAGATTCGCCAGGTGAGTGCTGCCGTTGTAAACACAACCACTAATCACCCTTGGTTTGCGTTGTGTTCTAGCTACAAGCGATTGCTGCGTATCGTATCATACTGCATTCGCTTCACACGTAACGCTAAGGAAAAGGCACGCACTCAGCGAACAGCAGCACAGCACCCCGCACCTTTAATCGTCACACCCGAGTACATGGAAACAGCAAACACTGTGTTAAGCCGCCTAGCACAGCAGGATGCATTTTCAGCTGAACTCGGGCAGCTCAAAAAGGGAAACGAAGTCATGAGGCAATCACCTTTACGGGCACTAAGTCCATTCCTTGACGAACAAGGGATTATCCGTGTAGGTGGACTGTTGGGAACTAAAACCAAGGCGGATTAAATTTCTTGCCAAAAACGATTTATTGTACTATTACGCGCCAAAAAATTTGTCCGTTTTTCCGCGATTGGTTTAGAAAAAGGCTCGTTCCTATCTTGCGGCCCTTTTTAACGCTTTTTTCCTGTTACGCTTCGTGCCTTGTTCGTGTACTGGTCGCTCGTTTTAAAACGTCCCGTTTATGACAGGTAGTTGGAACGCGAGATTCCAACATGGACGTTTACGGCTATCTCAACTTCCCTACCAAGCTAAGCATCCTGTTTTGCTTCCCAAGAAACATCCGTTCGCGCAATTGATCGCAAAGTATCAACACGAGGAGCTTCGTCATGGAGGAGGAAGGCTGCTCTTATCTCGAATTCGCGAAGAGTTTTGGCCGTTAGATGGAAGGCATCTTGTTAAGCACATTGTGCAGAATTGTTTTCGGTGCATTCGACAGCGACCGACACTTGAACAGCAACAACTTGGACAGCTTCCAGCGCAGCGCATCACTCCCAGCCGGCCTTTTAGTGTTACCGGAGTGGATTACGCGGGTCCATTATACCTGAAGCCAGCCCATAAACGAGCCGCCCCGGGAAAATGCTACCTCTGCGTGTTTGTTTGTTTTTCCACTAAGGCCGTACACTTGGGGCTGGTAAGTGATCTAACTACTGCTGGTTTTTTAGCTGCATTACACAGATTCACAGCACGACGCGGTTTACCGGCACACATACATTCGGACAACGGAAAAAACTTCGAAGGCGCGGCGAGGGAGCTTCACGAGCTGTTCGAAATGTTTCGCGATGAACAGCAGCTACATCTAATTGTGACAGATTGCACTAACCGCGGCATCAATTGGCACTTCAACACATTTTAAAGGAAAAGTATTAACGAACAGCAATAATGCCTATTATTTGTAGGTTCAGAAGTGATTATAATGTTAAATAACAACTGTGAAAACCTTTCCAGTTGTACCCGAAACAGTGTAAAGCATGTTTACGTTTTTTTGCATATTGCATACTGACCCGCACAAACCTGTTTTGCAGCAATCACGAAATTACTTTCTGTACATTTATTTTGTTTTGTTTATAAAATTATTTAGAAGTCCAACTTCAAGTGTTGTGACCCGAAATAGTAAAGGTCCCAGATTGCTGTCTTGAGGGACGCCAGAAGAAGCACGGAGGGATCTAGATAAATCTAGGAGCCCCATCCTAACGGAATAAGTGCGGCCCATTAGGTATGATCTCAACCAAGCAACTAGGGGATCTGGGAGGCCAAGTCTGTTGAGTTTTGTTAGTAATATGACGTGAGATATCCTATCGAAGGCGGCTTTTAAATCGGTGTAAATGACATCTACTTGAAGGCGAGCATCAATGGATTTATGGCAGCTACTAACGAATTGCATAAGGTTTGTGGTTGTTGATCTGTTAGGGACAAATCCGTGCTGATTCGGGCTGATGTAATTGCGGGCAGAGGCCAGTAACGGTTCATAAACAAGCAGCTCGAGCACTTTTGCAATCGCCCCTAGCGATGTAATGCCGCGATAGTTAGAAGCCTCATTCTTGCAGCCTTTCTTATGGATTGGTGTTAACCATGAGACCTTCCAGGAGACAGGAAAGATGCATGAACGTAGTGATTCCTCGAAGATTTTTACTAGTATCGGAGCAATCGACGCAGTGCACTTTTTCAGGATCACTGCCGGGATGCCATCAGGGCCGGCGGTGTAGGACATCTTTAGGCGGTCTATGGCGCGGGTGACTGACGAGGTATTAATGACCGGAAACGCGGCACTTACAAGAACGTCCTCGGTGCAAGCAGTCAGATTCTTAATAATACATTTACGTTAATTTATAAAGTTTTAATACATGTGCAGTTAATGTAGATAGTAACACCAACATTAAATATCACAAACCCCGTTACAACACAAAAACAAGCAAAACTGCGTGTTAAATCATTTTGACAAACGCATCACGACGTGCGTCGAAATCAAGGTGGATTAAAAATATCAGGTGGTGGATTAGGGCCTTTGGGGGGTCGCCATAGTTGAGGGACTTTACGTCATTTTAGAACCGTTAACCATTGGTTTCCACACACAAAGCTTAGCAAATAGAACAGATTTCTTTGTTATTATGTGCATTTTTGTGTTTAACAAAAGATTTGATGATTTGTTTATGCACGAAATTTAAAATCATGTGAGTAAGAGTTCTAATCTAAGTAAGAGAAAGTAAGGATTCTAATTGTCCATGCGGCTCGTAGATAATGAGGAATTAATGTAAAAATTGAAAAAAATAATGATTTCTTAGTTTTTATCATCAAAATGACGAAAACACAACCCTACCAGCATTAAACGGCTTTGAAGGCATTCAGAAGGCATTTAAGGCCTTAGTCGCCTTAGAAGGCGAATAAAGATTTCAACCGAAACTTTCAAGGCTGTAACGGGTTTTCTTCGAAATATTTCATCTTTATGATTCAACGAGAACAGATAGCTTACCGCCATCTTAGTTTGTTTATATACTGGTGTTGCACCCTTACTAATGTAACTGCCAACTAGAGCAGCGACAACGCTTTTGGTTCCGAACCGAGAAAGCGTGTGTTCAAATCCTGATTTTTATGATATTTTTTCTGTGCTTAGTTCTTTTTAAATTAATATTTTCTTGCTATAATTAAAATAAACAAAATTTTTATGAAGCAAAATTAAAATGATACCTTTTTAAAAACCATAATAATTACACTATGTTCACCCTTCGTTATCAGGATGGGAGAAATATGTATTTCATTTCTCCTTTTATTAGAGTTATCGAAATGAGTTTGATACATTAACACCTTTCAACGGGTTGGTCTTTAACAACCTAATAATGCAGACCATCTTTAATAAAGTGAAATAGCTCAGAGCTTAACGCAAGAGAACATAACATATAAATCGTGTTATCGAATCTCACGCTCATATCTGGGAACACTACAACAGTGCAGTGCTGAAGACGCTTGTAAGGTTTTCTTTTGACAGTTGCAATTTAAAATTTCAAATTTAAGTCGAAGTTTTTCATTGACATATTTCAAAGGCATTTAATTACTGCTAAATGCACTGCTGATCGCCTTCAATTCGCGAGAACGGAACGGAAATTTGCGGAAAAATTTAACGGAAATTTGCGGGTAGGGAATGAATTATAGAATAAATTCACGGAATAACACAAAATAACACACTTTAATCCATGTTTTAATGTTAAATAAGAACTCGCGAAGTCCAAAATATATTTTTAAAGAATGTTTAATCGAAAAAATGGGGTAGATAAATTATATGAACAAATTTAATAAATGTAAACAAAGTTTGAATGCTGGGGACCTTACGTCTTTTGAACGCAGTCAATGTTAACCATTCGCTGAGTAAAAACAAAAGAGGACAAACCAATTTGTTCTGCTGCGCAAATCCACGTTTTATTCTAGTCTGATATAATCCACACACGGAAGCTGTCAGCGCGGCTCGATGACAGCTAAAACACAGTTTAATGTCTTAGCCATATTATGGCGTGGAAACACCGTTCAGAGGAACAGGGTTTATAGGAACAGGGTTCTTCGGCATGACTTCCAACAACGTCAAGTGACGAATTGTCAAAATGCACTAGAGTCCACCACCTGATAGTTTTAAATCCACCTTGGTCGAAATAGTTTTTTTTCTACTACGACGCTGCGTAGTGCGTCGTAATTAGTGTTGGGAAAAAGAGCACAATTAGGTGTGCTGTGCACACACGCACGCACATCTCAGTGTGCGGTGCACATTTCACACTGTGCGCGCTCTACGCACTGTGCGCGCACTCCGCATTGTGTGCGCACTACGCACTGTGCGCTCACTCCGCACTTTTCGCACAGTGCGAGCACACTTCGCACGGTGTGCGCACTTTTCGCACACTCCGCACAGTGCGAGCACAGTCCGGACTTTTCGCACACTTCGCACAGTGCGAGCACAGTCTGGACTTTTCGCACACTTCGCACATTGCGAGCACACTCCGCACTTTTCGCACACTTCGCACAGTGCAAGCTTCACTTGCTTCACTTTGTACTGTGCGAGCACACTTCGTACCATGGTGGTACACTGGTGGACATAAAAATAGGAACTTTTTTCTGTGACCGAAAGACATAGTTCTTGTCAGAAATATTTGGTAGCCCTGAAAAGGACTGTTTAAGTGGTTGTTGGGAGGAGGTGTTGCGGTGTTCCACTGAGCGAAAACACATTCTAACGGTCAATCTGGTGACCGTTATTCGCTATCACTTCCTGACAGCGTTTGGCCATATCGCCGATGAGATTACGGCATTCGCTTCTGTCTATGCGATCCCACATAAACTTGCAGCGTGTCCATAGATCATCGGCTGAACGTGCAGGCTGGTTCTTAAGCTGACGCTTGAGAGTTGACCACAGATTTTCAATCGGGTTGAGGTCAGGACTCAACGCAGGCCACGGTAGAACTTGCACATCCTGGTTTGCCAAATAACATTTAACTTAGAGTCGTTATCATGCTGAAAGATGTAATGCTCTTCGTCTCCGAATTGTTGTCGGGCGTATGGCAACATCTCACGACTAAGTATTTTTCTATACCCTTCCGAGTTCAGTGTCCCGTTGATACGGAACAAAGGACCCGTGCCGTGCCAGGAGAAGCAACCCCACACCATTACGTGGCCGCCTCCGTGACTAAGGGTTTTTATCGTATTTTTCGGATGATACGCCTGATTAGGAAAGCGCCAGACGTATTTAATGCCGTCCGAACCATCCAGATTGATTCTGGACTCATCCGAAAAAATGATTTTGCTCCACCAAAAGATGGATGCAGCTAAATGTTCTTCGGCAAACCGAATGCGCGCTTCTACGTGGTGCGGCTGCAGCTTACGAACCTTCCTCGGTCTCCGGGCACAGAACCCAGCGGCGTGTAAACGGCGAGACACCGTTTTCGCCGAAACTTGCAAACCAAGCTCCTGCTTGATACGAGTGCAAGTTTTGAAAGGATCCGCCCTGATCATCTCAACAATCCGCGCGTCAACGTCGGCCGTTGTTTTTCGCGGACGACCTGTCGACTTACCCGTAGCCTCGCTACGAATGGCGTTGTCCACAAACGTCCGCGAACGGCCGAACGCCTTGCAGATTGTCTTGATTGGCACGTTCTCACGATACAACCCCTGAATGTGTTTTCGCTCCTCTGGTGTGCAGTGCTTTCCGCGACCCATGATGATTTTGTGGAATTTTTAAACAGCAACCTTTCACCTTGACCACTGATGGAAGAATGAAGCACAACACGGTTTGGCTCTCCTTTTATACTGCCGCAAAACGCTGCCGGCACTCAAAACTCAGATAAGTAGCGCACCAAAAATGAGAGTATAAAAGGCAAAATTTGGCTATTAAAAATTCAGTACGCCTCGAACTGTTGGCGATGACACACCTAGTGTATGCAAAAAAAACACACAAAATTTTTTTTCCTATTTTAATGTCCACCAGTGTACGTACACAAAGACCACGACCACACGACCAGTGTCAGCTTTTTCTCTTAGAGTTCATTTACTCAACCATCGGGTTCGTCTAACAGTGGATGAACTTGGCGGACACCTGACCCCCCACTCCGCCCGCCCATCCACGATGGCTATTATTGGTCCCAACAGAAAGCATGTGTAGATCCATGCAAATATTGGAAACTCCATCGATTTGACATACACCTGCTTCGAATCCTTTAAAGGGTATAGACAATATTTTTTCAATCTAAGAACCCCCTTCTACGCTGCACTTCATTCTTCGCTCTTCTTTTCCACCCTTTTACGCATGGCAAAAGCGCAGAACGCTGAAACACGCGCGAGTTATGATTTCGGGTTCGGAATAAAACAACTAGTCGTGGTTACTGTTGGAAATAGAGTGTTTATTGAAACTTTATGTTGGGTGTATGAAGGGAATTGGACGGGAATTTGTTGATCAACATTTCGTCAGAACTGGGTCAACCGATCGACGCGCTCCGCTATTTGCTGCCGGTGCCGTTGACGGTGCAATTTCGGTGGCGGTTGACAACACGTAGAAAAGTGCTGTGTTAGCAATTACGTTTGTTAACTCGCGCACTGCTGAAATCAATATACATGGTTTACCTAGCCAATCCGGCATCGTCAAAGCGTTATCAGTCGCCGTAAATACTTTTTCGGGCGACGTCAACCCTCAATTGGGCACTGTCATTTCTATTCGAGCCTTGTGAAATATGAATCGGGCATAGTACAGAATGAAAGCGTCCTACTCTAATTGGTCACTCCGGTGTGTTTGATCCATCAAGTTGTTTAAAAATACGTATTTTGGATGTTGTTTAACTTATTATGTATTATTTTAAAATGTTTACCTAATTAAATCACCAAACATATTATATTTAAAAAAATATATAAAACCAAATTGCATTGTACGGGGTGGAATTAAAAATTAAAAAAAAAAAAGAATTTGAATAATTTCCCAAGCGCCACAGATTAAGCTTAAACGACTGGAAAATTGAATATCCATAGAAAAAAATAAAAGCTCCTCAGCTTCATTGGTTTGATCAATAGATGGCGTATTACAACTCATCATTATATTGCTATCCTTTTCTTGCAATGTGTTTCGACAAGTTACCTACATAACTTTATAACTTTCTGAGCAAAAATCTATATGAATGATCGTGTGGTCAGATACATGGGTATCAACACCAACGACCATTACTCAAATCTCACTTGCTTCAGTGCTGGTGGTTTCCGTTGGAGTTTAGTATTTAAACAATCGTATCGCCGTTCTAGTTCTAGCGATGCATAACTTCAATGCGAAACCATACAATAGTACAGAGGAAATGAGAAAGCTCTCCTCCAAGCGATGAAGCTTCACTGGTTGGGGTATTCCACCAACAGAGAGCGCTACCAGCTTTTTTGCTATTTTTAGAATGCATGAGTCGTTTGCCGTCTGCTAAACGAAGTCTTTCTATATTCCGTTTAGGTAGAGAACTTGAGTCGTTTAGAAGCCGTTTAGTGGTCGTTTAGTGGATGTGTGGCACTTGGGTTTTTATGTAATCAAACTTAAAAATAGTGATTTTTCTTACATATCAGTTAAACTACTCGCAAAAAAGTATTGTTTTATAGCTAGAAAGCAACAAAATATAAAGTAGGCTTAATTCATTCTGTACTTTGCCCGATTCATACTTCACAAGGTCCGAATAGAAATGACAGTGCCCAATTGAGGGTTGACGTCGCCCGAAAAAGTATTTACGGCGACCGATAACGTTTTGACGACGCCCGATTGGCTAGGTAAACCCTGTAATTTAATCATCGTTGGCCCAAGGCATAGAGTAGAGCGAGAAACAACATAATTCTTTGCAAGTGTGGATGGCCGGTGCACGAGCAAACCGAATCGAATGCACAGAACGCTGCGCTTGACCACCATCGAAAACCCGACACAAACACAAGGATACAACACTTCTTCTTCTTTGGCTCAACAACCGATGTCGGTCAAGGCCTGCCTGTACCCACTTGTGGGCTTGGCTTTCAGTGACTGATTGATTCCCCCCCATAGCAGGATAGTCAGTCCTACGTATGGTGGCGCGGTCTATTTGAGGATTGAACCCATGACGGGCATGTTGTTAAGTCGTACGAGTTGACGACTGTACTACGAGACCGGCTCACAACTCAAGGATACAACACACCCAGACAAAAATTAAAAGGCCCCGAAACACAATATCAACACAGCGGTCCGTAGCCGAAGAAATTATCAGGAAAAATCGGCTGACATCAAGCACGCGTTTCTTTAAAACAACTATGAACTGTGAAGGTCGTAGGTAAACGACGCTCCAGTGGGATGAGGTTTTTCTTGAATTTGGCTGAGATGAAACGTATCTGTGCTTGTACTCGGAGCCCCCGCTTTGCGATTGTGCAATAAAACAAACAGCTGGTTTCACGCGAAAACTGTTATTCGCGTTGCAGGCTTGCGATAGCAGCGCATGTTTTGATGCAAAAATTACAATTTTCACTCGGAGCCCTAGTAAAATTTTGTGATTAACTGAAGAGAAGGGGACATGGGACAGGGCGAGAGAGGGGGGGGGGGGGGCGATGGGTATGTGTGTGGTATGAATGTGTGCAAGCGATTTATGGATCTTTGATTCGCCCCGACTAGAACTCGTTGCACCAACGGATCGGAGTCGCTAATGCTAACTGATGCTAATGCTTAAAGGCGGTTTGTCAAAATATGCTCAGTACTACACCACCTGACTTCCTGCAACATGGTACGAAGTGTGCTCGCACAGTACAAAGTGAAGCACTGCACGAAATTTGCGAAACATGCTTGCACTGTGCGAAGTGGGCGAAAAGTCCGGACTGTGCTTGCACTGTGCGTAAAGTGCGCGCACTGTGCGGAGTGTGCTCGCACAGTATGAAGTGTGCTCACACTGTGCGAAAAGTGCGCGCACTGTGCGGAGTGTGCGAAAAGTGCCCGCACTGTGCGAAGTGTGCGTAAAGTGCGGAGTGCGCACGCACTGTGCGAAAAGTGCGCGCACCGTGCGGAGTGTGCTCGCACTGTGCGAAAAGTGCGAAGTGCGCGCACTGTGCGAAGTGTGCTCGCACAGTACAAAGTGTGCTGTGCAGTGCGCACAATGCCCAATACTAGTCGTAATCAAGGTGGAATATAGAGGTTCCATCGGCGACGATCAATGCCGCTCCGGCTCGAGCTCAGCGCATCATCGGCGAGGCAGCAATGCCTCTCACCACGGCGACGTAACATTCCGCCTCAGCAGCACAACAGGATCGGCAACGCACAAGTTGCATCGGCTGCAACACAGCAGCCCACATCGGCGCGAACGCTTTCGCCCTGGCTGTAGTTGAACAGGCGTCGCCAATTGCGCCTCGGCTACAGCCACAGTGTTCAGAGGGAACGAGGTAGCATGCCGTCCCGGCTGCAGTCGAACGGGCGTCGCCAATTGCGCCCCGACTGCAGCCACAGCACAAAAGAAGGGCGATGAGCCAACGCATCGTAGGAGAGCGAGGAACCATGCCGCCCGAGTATTTTCATCTCTGCCGCCCGTCATCGAAAAAAAATACATCGCTGCTGCCCTGGGGCAAGGATCATCATCATCATCGTCATCATCATCGCGGCATTATCATCATCGCGGCACCTTCATCATCGCGGCACCTTCATCATCATCGTTATCATCATCGTCATCATCATCGCCGCCGTCCCAGGGACCGGCACAGCAGCAGCATCACCGCCGCGCCATCGCCATCGCGGTGAGGGCTGAGAGAAGCAGCAAGCGCTGCTCAGCGCAACAACATCGGGGTCCCCACATTTTGGCAGCATCGGCCAGAAGGGTTCACCACACCGGTATTCCCTTAGTGGAATACCCCCGCGTCGGTTCGAGCCCTTCGGTATTAAAAAGGGGAGATGTTGTGGGCAGCCGTGCCGACCCCTGGACTTGCCGTGGCAGTTGCGCTGCCACCGGTCAACGTCCAGGAGGACGACAGTGTACACGCACACTGTCGCACACACTAAGCGCGCAAGGCTTAGTGTGTGCCGAGCGCCGAGCAGAGTGTGTTTGCGAGTCGATCGAGCAGGAGCTCTCGGCAGGGGCGCTCGGTGCGGCTGGTGTGCGGCCACCGTACTTGTATCATTTTAAAGTGTATTCTGTATTGTGTGTTTTATTTATTATGTACGTTCTAAGTGTTTAAATAAAGTATAAGCAGTTCATAACACCTATGCAGCGATGATCTCGTTCTACTGTAATCCGCGTAGGCTTTTGTTTTTATTTTTTTTCAACCATCGTAAAGATGCATTTGTCCAATCAGGGCCAGACTTTCGTTGAGCAACAGGAACGCAGGAATTAATCGCTGAGCGCATAAAAACGCTAAAGAAATCGGTGGCTTCGTCGATAGTGGCAAAGTTGGAGCAGTCAAAATTGCGGTCAAACGACACAATAAGAGAATTCATACGTTCCACATTCGTTTTGAAGAAATTTCTATTGACTGTACTGCGAGTGTGACTGTTGGTGGTGTGGGATAGTTGTACGGGATAATAAATCATCATATCCAATGAAGGATGATGAAAGTCCTCACTGAGAAGTGGAATACTACAGTGTGTTACGTATGGGAAGGAGTTTTCTAGAGCCGAAGTACCATTCACAGAGTGCAGAGGTGTGATTGAGTCGCACAAAATATTGGTTGCGGCAAGGTTTGCGAAGACCAGATCCAATTGACGACCAGATTGATTTGCAATACCACTCAACTGAAATAAACCGGTACTATGCAACCCATCAACGAAATCGGTATTAGCCACGGAATTGCATAAAGGTGTATAATGCATGACAGAATAACATGGAGAGCAATCGGTGGCTTCTGATGTATTAGTCAGCTCCCATCTGATATCAGGTTTATTGAAATCTCCGAAGACGTATAATAAATCGCTCTCTTTAATGCGGCTTGAAATTTCACGTACACTATCATGTAAAGCGTTCATCACTGCGGGGTCATTCGCATGACTAGGCGGAATGTAAACAACGCCGATGTAAACAGAGACACCTGGCAGCAATGTTTTGATCCAAAGTTGTTCCAGTATGGTATTAGGCGATGCGATTTCACATGTCGGTATTGAAGAGGAACATGCAATTAAAACACCCCCACCGCGTGAGAGGGCACTGTTGGAAAGATTCCTATCGCACCTGTAGATATGATAGTGATCGTCAGTGAGTAGCGAAGAAGGTATGGACTGAGTAAGCCAAGTCTCGGTGAGAATGATAAAATCATATTCTGATTCTGTTGGAATTTGAATAATTATTTTCGAACATAAATTTGAATTGCATAAAACAAAGCGTTAGGAAACTAAGTTTAGGTTATAAACTACTCGACGTTAGAAACTGCTCGATCTACATGAATTATGAACTGCATGAATTATTATATACAAAAAAGGACAAACGAATATACAGTTGCAAACCGACCAGCGATAAAGGTGTACACTTTCCTATTCAAATTTCCTCCAAATATCACAGCCAGCCCCTTTTCGTGAATATATTTCACATTTTTGGTCCTTCGAACCGGATCGTGATATACGGAGAAGAAATAAGTTTCATTCTGCATCAAGAGTGGAATTCGGTATTCGTCGTCAAGTGTGCAAGTCATTCCGTGACAATTCCCGCCATCGCATATCGCCCCGCATCAAGGGCAACGGTCGGTTACACGCCATCATTTTGAATTTCGCGCCATCGCTTTGTTCGTTATTTTCGTGTGATATCGCAGTATTTTCTTTGTGCAATGGATAAGAAAATTAAAGCAGTGCAACTGAAAAAGAGGATCGCCCTGGAGAACATAAAATCGCTGGAACGGTTCCAGGCGAAATATTCGAGTGATGATGCCAAGCAGATTCCGGAGGTGTTAGAAGATCTGGCGAAACATAAGGAAGAGTTTTTCACCGCAGTTTCGAAACTGGAAGAGCTTGAAGATAAAGACGAAGCGGTCGAAGCCAGCATAATGGAACGGATCGACATTGAAGAACGCTGTCGCAAGCTAAAATCATTTCTACGGGAAAGACAGCCAAAGGAAGAAGGTTCGCTCAACGATACAACGGGCTTGGCTTCCTCAACGCTTGCATTCGGTCGACCCCACGCGCCAAATTTACGTTTGCCCAAAATCGAACTTCCAACATTTGACGGAGATCACACAAAATGGCTTTCTTTCCGAGATCGCTTCATCGCAATGATCGACGCTTCAGCCGAGCTTCCATCTATCGCGAAGCTACAATACTTACTGTCATCGTTGAAGGGGGACGCGGCGGTACCCTTCGAGCATACACCTTTAACGGCGGACAACTATTCGGTTACCTGGGCGGCGCTTCTTAAACGGTACGACAATTCTCGTCTTTTGATTCGCGAATACTATCGCAAATTGCACTACCTTCCGGGAGTGCAATTGGTGTGCGTTGACAAGCTCACGCACCTGGTGGATGAATTCACCCGCTTCGTCAACGGGTTGAAAAAGCTGAACGAACCGGTTGACTCGTGGGACACACCCCTCTCAAACATGCTGCTGATGAAGTTGGATCGAGAGACATTGTTGGCTTGGGAGAAACATTCCGTGCACTTCACGACGGACAAATATAAGGATGTGATCGACTTCGTGCAAGATCGTATCCAAATCTTGAAATCGACCAACAACTTCGTGAAGGATCAAGCAGCTAGTGGTATCAAGGTGGCCGGTCTCATTCGTCAACCAGGGCAACGGAGATTCATCGCGAATGCAGCTACATCTCGCTCGGCTCCTGCTGCATCGACTGCGCACACCCAACAGCCAAAGTGTCCATTGGAGTGTTCCGAAGACCACACACTGCGCAACTGTCCAGTGTTCATCGCCAAGGAGGTCCAACAGCGACGGGACGTCGTCGCATCGAAGCGGCTGTGCTGGAACTGTTTGAGCAGCAATCATCAGGTTAGAGCGTGCAAGTCGGATTATTCGTGTCGCACGTGTCGTGAACGTCATCACACACTTCTACATCATTCACCACCCTATGCTCCACCCGCAACGGTAACATTGTCAGCTCAGTCGAATGAAGACAATGTGTTTCTGGCGACGGCAAACATCCAGATCAAGGATGACTACGGGAACACCCATGAAGCAAGGGCGTTGTTGGATTCGGGATCCATGTCGAATTTCATCGCTGAGGAGTTCGCACAGAAACTGCTGACGAGTCGCAAAAGGGTCAACGTCGCTGTATCGGGCATCGGCAATGCAGTACAGCAGATCAAGGGTTCCATCGTCGCTACCGTTCAGTCCAAGACACAACCCTTCGCAACGGAGATGACTTTCTTGGTTCTGGACACGCCATCCGCAAACATCCCTACATCACCAACGGACGTCTCTTCATGGAAAATGCCGGACGTGGCATTGGCGGACAGCACCTTTAACAGTCCGGGGCAAATCGACATCGTCATCGGAGGCGATACGTTCTGGGAGCTCCACACCGGTCGCAAGTGCTCTATCGGTAGAGGCAAACCGTGGCTGGTCGAAACCCACTTTGGTTGGGTTGTCACCGGCAACACTCATCATTCGTCAGTCGGTCCGCGGCTGTGCCATCTATCTGCATACGACACCCCACTGGAGGAGACCATGCAGCGGTTCTGGGAGAGTGAAACCATAGCCGAGGATCCTGTGCTATCGGTTGAGGAGAATGCTTGCGAGAAGCATTTCGCAGCAACAACTGTTCGCAACTCAAGTGGAAGGTATGTCGTTAGTTTGCCATTTAACTCCAACCCTAATATCGTTTTAGGAGAGTCGAAGGAAATAGCCGATCGCAGACTGCGTTCTATCGAACGGCGGTTGAACACCAATGCTAAAATGAAAGAAGAGTATGTGAAATTTATGAAAGAATATGAGCATTTGGGGCATATGAAGCGGCTTACCAGTCCTGCAAACGATTCGGTAGAGCATTACTACCTCTCACATCACGCTGTCGTTAAAGAGTCAAGCACAACCACGAAGGTGCGTGTCGTGCTCGATGCATCCTGTAAGACTTCGAGTGGTTACTCATTGAACGATAAACTCTTAGTGGGACCAGTCGTTCAAGAAGATCTTTTATCGATTATCCTTCGGTTTCGTTCTCGTGCCATTGCTCTCACTGCAGACGTAGAGAAGATGTATCGGCAAATTTTACATAGCCCTCATGACCGTAACTATCTACGCATCCGGTACAGAGAACATCCTGCAGATCCTATATCGACCTTTGAGCTACAGACGGTTACGTACGGCACAGCCTCTGCTCCATTTTTGGCAACCAGGACCCTCAAACAGATTGCTCTTGACCACAAGGAAGAGTATCCTTTGGCAATGAACGCGGTCATGAACGATTTTTACGTAGATGATTTGCTAACGGGTACCGATGATTTGTCCGAAGCAATCGTTATACAAAGGCAAATCTCAGACATGCTAAATTCAGCTGGTTTCACGCTGAAGAAATGGGCATCGAACCGCTCCGAAGCATTGAGGAACGTTCCTTCAGAAGATGTGGCGGTACAACTCTCGCACGAGTGGAAGAGCTCGAAACAAGTATCCACACTAGGCATCGTTTGGGAACCGGCAACTGATACACTACGGTTTCGTATTGAGATACCACCTACAACACCCAGCATGACGAAAAGGTTAATTTTGTCATATATCGCCAAGATATTTGATCCCCTCGGGCTACTGGGCCCAACGATCATCATCGCAAAGATGTTCATGCAGCAACTATGGGCTCTCAAGATTCATGGAAAGGCATATGACTGGGACAGCGAGCTACCATCGCACTTACAGCATGAATGGTCGAAATTTCACTCTACATTATCTTCACTACGCAATTTGACAGTCCCACGGTACATATCGCAATGCACGGCAACAAGTCTGCAAATTCATATCTTTGCTGACGCATCACAACTAGCATATGGTGCTTGTTGCTACATTCGGGCTGAAAGCATGGAAGGAGTCACCGTGCAGCTGCTAACAGCCAAGTCAAAGGTCGTTGCGTTATCCAATTCACATTCCATAGCTCGATTGGAATTATGTGCAGCACGACTAGCCACACTTCTTTACGAGAAAGTCCAGCAATCACTGAAAATTTCTGCTACCACCATCTGTTGGACCGATTCCATGACTGTCCTTCACTGGCTGAATTCAGCACCAAATCGATGGAAGCCCTTCGTTGCAAACAGGGTTGCAAAATTCAGCACACGGCTGGAATACAATGCTGGAAGCATGTTCCAGGCTCGGACAATCCAGCAGACGACATTTCGCGAGGTTTAACGCCGGAAAAGTTGCTAGTGTGTGAGCGCTGGTGGCACGGGCCACATTGGTTAGCACGCAACTCGGAAGAATGGCCACAGAACACACCATCACCAAGCGAAGATGAGAGCGCAGAAGAAGAAAAAACTATCGTCACGGGTTGCAAGCACAGCATTAATCTGCGAATTTCGAAACAGTTTGTTCTCACGATTTTCGATCTACCACAAACTGCAAAGAGTTGTTGCACATTGTTTGCGCTTTATACAAAACGCAAAGCGCCGCGTAGGAAACAAGGTCCATGCTAAGGATATCCCACCGCTCACTGTAGACGAACTCAAGGCGGCAGAACTCAAGTTGTGTTATCTTTCGCAACAAGACACCTTTTCCGAGGAGATACAACACCTGCAGCCCGTGGTTCATCTTCAGCACCGCCGCTACAAGATCGTCATCGCCGACCTGGAGCAAAGGGACGATAGCGGGGCAGAGAAAGGCGCAGGTACACGCAGCATCACCGCCGCCGCAAGTAATCGTAGCCGATGATGATCGAGCGCGATTAAAGGTGATGGCGGGGCGGAAAAGGGGTGCCGGTAGCCGTAGGGCAAGCAGAAGCGTCCGCGCCACAGCATCCACCGAATACACCAGCATCGGCCGGGGGGTGTCACCACACCGGTATTCCCTCAGTGGAATATCCCATGTCGGTTCGACCCCTCCGGATAAATAAAGGGGGAGATGTTGTGGGCAGCCGTGCGTGCCGACCCCTGGACTTGCCGTGGCAGTTGCGCTGCCACCGGTCAACGTCCAGGGGGACGACAGTGTGTACACGCACACTGTCGCACACACTAAGCGCGCAAGGCTTAGTGTGTGCCGAGCGCCGAGCAGAGTGTGTACGAAGGCCGATCGAGCAGGAGCTCTCGGCAGGGGCGCTCGGTGCGGCTGGTGCGCGGCCCATACAGTATACGTTTAAAGTGTTCGTTCATTATGTATTTTATTTATATCGTATGTTTAATAAGTGTTTAAATAAAGCAGAAGTGTTTAAACATAACAGGGAGGCGGCGGTGAAGGCAGCTAAAAAGCATATAGTCAGAACAATAGGAACAACAAGCATCACACAGGAGAGCATGCTTACCCTACTTGCCCAGGTAGAGCAATGTTTGAATTCGCGACCAATTACACCTCTATCCGATGAGCCGTCGGACTTGGAACCATTGACACCGGGACACTTCCTCGTCGGTGGCAATCTGCAAGCGGTACCAATCATCGATTACACCGAGACACCGAGCAACTATTTGAGGGAATACCAGTTGGTACAAAAACATCTGCAAACCATTTGGGCTCGATGGTATCCGGAGTACCTGCAGCAGTTACAAGCTCGAGCCAAATATTGCAACGGGAAATCAGCGGTTCTGAAAGAGAATACACTGGTGATTATTAAGGAAGACAATGTACATCCTACCTCGTGGCCGATGGGGCGCATCGTTGCAGTACACCCTGGAAAGGACGATGTTGTTCGCGTCGTTACACTGCGCACTGCTTCAGGGAAGCAAATCGTCCGCGCAGCTAATCGTCTGGCGGTCTTGCCTAATCCGGACGTAATTGGCAACTTAGAACAGAAGGAAACCACTGGCACTGAGTAACGCGCAGCTGCAAGCCACGCGACATTGTTTACATTTCGCACTCATGGCAGAACAAGATACACGCAACACACATTCACACATCTACACACACGAGCAGTAAGATAGGAGATAAGCGTCAGGTTCAAGAGTCGAACTTTTTTTTGAATTCTTTTTTTAACTCAGTTTTGAATTTATATATTGCATGAAATTTAAAGAAGTTCTTCTTTGGTGGCCGGGAATGTTGGAATTCGAATAATTATTTTCGAACATAAATTTGAATTGCATAAAACAAAGCGTTAGGAAACTAAGTTTAGGTTATAAACTACTCGACGTTAGAAACTGCTCGATCTACATGAATTATGAACTGCATGAATTATTATATACAAAAAAGGACAAACGAATATACAGTTGCAAACCGACCAGCGATAAAGGTGTACACTTTCCTATTCAAATTTCCTCCAAATATCACAGCCAGCCACTTTTCGTGAATATATTTCACAGATTCTGATAGCGCCAGGCGTAGATTTGTAGTTTTCGTTCGTAGACCTCGTACATTTTGGTAGTAGATAGAGAGACTGGGATGAGCTGAGCGAGTTGCATCGCCGGATGCAGTGCAAGATTGCTATTAATCCGACGGGCCAGCGTCAGCAGATTCATCAGTCCGTTTAGCGTTTCCGCGCTTCGGTCTTTTTTTAGGCGCGACTAAGCATTCCGGAGGCGACCTGGTAGGTGTGGTAGTGACAAGCATTCGCTCATTAAGGTCCTGTTGTGGTTCGGTTGTAAACAAAGCTGCATCTGTGGTGGTCATGTCATATGAAGTCGCAACAGGCTGCGCGGGCGGATCTGTATTGGCAGTTGGGTATCGGAGTGCTCAATCCAAACCGTGGGAGAGGATTACGATAAGTGTCTGTAGTGAGAGTGACAGGGTGATCGAGTGTAGGTTGAAGCATCGAATTTGTATCGGCGGCTGCGAGAGCATTAGTGTTAATATTATTGGTCCGGTAGTCACGGAACTCACGGTACGTTAGAGTGGAGGGCCATGTCTCAGGTGAGAGAGCCTTGCTGCGTAGAGTGACTGGTATGCCCACCTTAAATGAGACAAATGAGAGTGTACTGGTGTCAGCGCCAAATTTCGTCAGACGGTGAACGAACACATCCCGCTTGTCGAGTGCTAGACGTACTTGCACATTTAAACAAGCGTATCGCCGTTCTAGTTCTAGCGATGCATAACTTCAATGCGGAACCATACAACAGTACAGAGGAAATAAGAAAGGTCTCCTCCAAGCGATGAAGCTCAACTGGTTGGGGTATCCCACCAACAGATAGCGCTACCAGCTTTTTTGCTATTTTTAGAATGTTTGAGTCTTTTGCCGTCTGCTAAACGAAGTCTTTCTATATTCCGTTTAGGTAGAGAGCTTGAGTCGTTTAGAAGCCGTTTAGTGGTCGTTTAGTGGATGTGTGGCACTTGGGAAAGCCGATTTATGGAGTGTGGATGAAAATACAAATTTTTAGTGCTAAACAAATGTTTACCCAAGTGCCACACATCCACTAAACGACCACTAAACGGCTTCTAAACGACTCAAGCACTCTACCTAAACGGAATATAGAAAGACTTCGTTTAGCAGACGGCAAACGACTCATGCATTCTAAAAATAGCAAAAAAGCTGGTAGCGCCATCTGTTTGTGGGATACCCAACCAGCGGAGCTTCCTCGCTTGGAGGAGAGCTTTCTCATTTCCTCTGTACTATTGTATGGTTTCGCATTGAAGTTATTCCTCGCTAGAACTAGAACGGCGATACGATTGTTTAAATACTAAACTCCAATGGAAACCACCAGCACTGAAACAAGTGAGATTTGAGTAATGGTCGTTGGTGTTGATACCCACGTATCTGACCACACAACCATTCATATAGATTTTTGCTAAGAAAGTTAGAAGGCTATATAGGTCATGATAAGATGAAACTTGTCGAAACACATTGCAAGAAAAGGATAGCAGTATAATAATCAGTTTTAATACGCCATCTATTGATCAAACCAATGAAGCTGTGGAGCTTTCTTTTTTTTTCTAAGGATATTCAATTTTCCAGTCGTTTAAGCTTAATCTGTGGCGCTTGGGTATTAAACGAAAACAATTCATTTATCATATCCAAATACCAACAACATTCGTCTCATTTGACAACTGCCGTCAATCCTGGTTTTGTGCTTTTTTCTGAAGCCTCGATGCCCAATTGTTCTACATGACGACACCTCCTTTCTACCCACTTTGCTACCCCAATTGACATTTTCGAGCACGAATAATTGGGATTTCGAGCAAATTGCCTCAAACTAGAGCCTAAAACTTCCCTTAAACTGCACCAGTTTAAGGGAATTTAGTAAAAGTCCTTTAAAATCAACAGTGATGCGGCTTTTTCGTTGCTTTCTTCTAGATTCGCCCGGAAATGATTTTTCCTATCGTTATAGTTGGTCATGTACCGATTTTATACTTAAATAATACCATTTTTTATAGAATAACATCACACAAAATTAGCTTTTGTTTTTCATCAAAAACCATAGCTACGAATGTAAAATGAGCTCGACGGCATCGCCCATCGATGAAGAAACGTCTAATTTACGAACACTCCAAGTCTTGACGCTTGCAACACACTTTATCACACACATACCCGCTGCGCAAAGCGATCGAAAACTTCTCAAACTCAAACTGCAAACATATTTCACATCCAATAGCCGGAATCGCGAATAAATGAACATGTTTTAACAGTCGTTTAAAGTTCATTTTGGTTTAACCGAGTTTATTTGTTTTTCATTCCTGTTCAAATTAACGATCGTCAAAACAGTTTACGACTGCTCGATATCGCATATAGGCAAACACCGGGAAAAAATCGAGCAGTATAATTAAACGACTGTTAATTTGTATCGCATACGCTCTTGACAGTCGTTTGTTTAACGGCGGCATAGGACCAGTCGTTAAAATTAACAAATGAACTCAATGCGTTCGCGATGCCAAATTCTAGCAATTTTTAACGACTCTGGTTAATTTTTAACGACTGTTAAGTTTAAACCAATTCTTTCGCGATACCAGCTAATAGCCGGCATCGCGAATAAATGAACACATTTTAACAGTCGTTTAAAGTTCATTTTGGTTTAACCGAGTTCATTTGTTGTTCATTCCTGTTAAAATAAACGACCGTCAAAACAGTTAACGACTGCTCGATATCGCATATAGGCAAACACGGGTTAAAAATTCGAGCAGTATAATTAAACGACTGTTAATTTGTATCGCATACGCTCTTGACAGTCGTTTGTTTAACGACGGCATAGGACCAGTCGTTAAAATTAACAAATGAACTCAATGCATTTGCGATGCCAAATTCTAGCAATTTTTAACGACTCTGGTTAATTTTTAACGACTGTTAATTTTAAACCAATTCTTTCGCGATACCAGCTAATGGCTGTGAAATATTTCGCATTCAAATTTGTTGCAAATTTAGAAATGAAATATTTCGAATGTTTCAGCGCTGAAATTTTAGGATTGAAATATTTCTTCGATCGGAATCCAAGCGTTTTCTCTGACATTTCTGCTCGCTTTTTCGATCGCTTTTGGCAAAAAGCGATCGAAAATCCGAGCTACAAAACTGCTAGATTTTGTCGTGCGGGATATTGACAATTTCAAGCGTATCGAGTACTAATCGAGCAGATATGGGAAAACAATTTCGAGCAACCCGTCAAACATTGCGAGGGTTGCAAGTGGCCCGTCAAACATTGCGAGGGTTGTGAATGATATCATCTGCTCGAAATCTTATGGTATTTTAAATAATCTTTGATTTTTATTCATGGATTATTTTTTTGCGGTAGTATTTGTCGAAAAGATCAATATTTAAAATTTTGTGGATTTTTTAAAATAAAATGACAAAATTCAGGTGTTTAGTATCCCGTCAAACAATGCGAGGGTTGCGAAAGATTTCATGTACTCGAAATCTTATGTATTTTAAAAAATCGTTGATTTTTATTCAAGAATTATATTTTGTGCGGTACTATTTGGCGAAAAGATCACTATTTAAATTTTTGTGGATTTTTGAAAATTAAAATGTCAAAATTCAGGTGTTTAGTATGCTACAAATCGCACTGTTATACCTGCACTTGGGGAGCTATAATTATAATTGCTAAAACTAGGTGTGAAAAAACTACCAAGGCTCGCAAGCTCTTTAATGCGAGGGCTCTGGGGCGGTGAACTTGTATGGCGTGCGAGCCCTCGCTGGCCCTCGCAAATCGCTGTCAATTGCATGGCGGGCTGCTCTCGAGGTGCTATAATTATAACTGCTAAAACTAGGTGTGAAAAAACTACCAAGGCTCGCAAGCTCTTTAATGCGAGGGCTCTGGGGCGGTGAACTTGTATGGCGTGCGAGCCCTCGCGGGCCCTCGCAAATCGCTGTCAATTGCATGGCGGGATGCTACAATTTGCACTGTTATACCTGCACTTGGGGTGCTATAATTATAACTGCTAAAACTAGGAGTGAAAAAACTACCAAGGCTCGCAAGCTCTTTAATGCGAGGGCTCTGTCGCAGTGAACTTGTATGGCGTGCGAGCCCTCGCGCGCCCTCGCAACTCCCTGTCAATTGCATGGCGGGGGTATCATCTGCTCGAAATCTTAAATTTTTTTTAAAATATTTTAAAATATTTAGTTTTTATTCATTAATTCTTGTTTTGCTGTGTTATTTGTCGAAAAGACCACTATTTACATTTTTGTGGATTTTTTCAAAATAAAATCTCAAAATTAATGTGTTTAGTAAGCTATAATTTGCAATGTTATACCTGCTCTCGGGGTGCTATAATTATAACTGCTAAAACTAGCGGCGAAAAAACTGCCTAGGCTCGCAAGCTCTTTAATGCGAGGGCTCTGGGACGGTGAACTTGTATGGCGTGCGAGCCCTCGCGCGCCCTCGCAAATCGCTGTCAATTGCATGGCGGGAAGGCTTAGTGTGTGCCAAGCGCCATACAGGCAGAGTGTGTTTGCGAGCCGAACGAGCACACACAATACAGAATACACTTTAAAATGATACAAGTACGGTGGCCGCACACCAGCCGCACCGAGCGCCCCTGCCGAGAGCTCCTGCTCGATGGGCTCGCAAACACACTCTGCTCGGCGCTCTGCACACACTAATCCTTGCGCGCTTAGTGTGTGCGACTGTGTGCGTGTACACTGTCGTCCCCCTGGACGTTGACCGGTGGCAGCGCAACTGCCACGGCAAGTCCAGGGGTCGGCACGGCTGCCCACAACAAATGAGTGGTTAACTGCCGGGTTATTCACGTGACAACACATTTGTTTAGTTGTGATAATGCTCATCTTTTTCCTTTTCACATCTACATTGCGGTCATTTTGGTATGGCACGTGGCAGCCAGTTCTTGGATTAAAACGAAGATTTGAAGGCTATAGATTCCAAAAAAGAACATTTCCTTTGCCAGATTCGATACGTATTGTTGTTGAATCCTTTCTGCCAGCAGTGTACCAACCGAACCAAATATGATTTTATATTGAGAGTGAGGAATTTATCACAGTGCCTGCGCATATATCCTTTGGTCCTGTTCAACAGACCACTGATTGATCTGAAATATCGAGTAAAATTTTGATTTTTTTATAGAGTTAGGAGTGAGTCCATAGAAAAATCATCAAAGCATCCAGTTTGTTATGGATGTAGCTGTCAAACCAGGTTTTCTTCCTATTTTCATTTTTAGACGTCGAATTGCATTGGATAAGCCCACCTGATATATCAGCCGCGCACATGTATAGAAAATAAAATCGGACAAAATTTACATACCCGTCAAACGGTTGTGAGTAGTATCATCTGCTCGAAATTATATGGTTTTTATATAATCTTCATGTTTCATTCATTTTTTGCTGTTTTATACGTCCATAACATCACTATTTCATGTTTTGTGGATTTTTGCAAAATACTTTCTTACTTACTTACTTATCCGGCGCTACAACCGCTTTGCAGTCTTGGCCTGCCTCAGGAGTGTCCGAAACCGCTCGTGGTCTCCCGCCTTCATCTGCCATTCCGTTATCCCGGCCCTAATGGCGGACGCCATCTTGCCACCTCAATTTGGGCCTACCACGCCTCCTCTGTCCTTGCGGACGGCCTAAAAAGATGTAGCAGCCCACTGTGCAGATCGCGTGGCTCGTACGCAGAGTACGAGCTGTCATCAAGAGAGCTGTCAGAATTCCTTGGCGTGAACGACCATTCTGTTTGGCGCTGATTTTGAGAGCAGACCGATTTGGAAAAGCAAAATAATGAAAATTGAACTAAACGCTAAAAAGATTTTACGGGCTGGGTTGTTCGTTTCCATGCGTACAACATGGCCAGCCCACCGGAGCCTGGCGAGATTGATACGCTGCACGACAGTGAGGTCGCCGTACATCTCGTATAGCTCGTCATTATAGCGATTTCTCCATTGTCCTTCCACACATACCGGGCCAAGTATCTTTCAGAGCATCTTCCTCTCTAACTTAGCCAAGAAGGTTTCGTCAGATTTGGACAGTGTCCATGTCTTAGAGTCCATAGAGTCCCAGCTTCGTCCGTCGCGACAGGTTCTTTGAGGTGAACTGATTTTTCAGGCTGTAGAATGACCGGTTGGCAGCCAGCATCCTTGCGCGCAACTCAGCTTCCATGCTGTTGTCGTTGCTAGAATAAATGAACTCTTTTTAACAGTCGTTTAAAGTTCATTTTGGTTTAACCGAGTTCATTTGTTGTTCATTCCTGTTAAAATAAACGACCGTCAAAACATTTAACGACTGCTCGATATCGCATATAGGCAAACATGGGGAAAAAATTCGAGCAGTATAATTAAACGACTGTTAATTTGTATCGCATACGCTCTTGACAGCCGTTTGTTTAACGGCGGCATAGGACCAGTCGTTTAAATTAACAAATGAACTCACCTAATAGCTAATAGCTGGCATCGCGAAAGAATTGGTCTAAAATTAACAGTCGTTAAAAATTAACCAGAGTCGTTAAAAATTGCCAGAATTTGGCATCGCGAACGCATTGAGTTCATTTGTTAATTCAACGACTGGTCATATGCCGCCGTTGAACAAACGACTGTCAAGAACGTATGCGATACAAATTAACAGTCGTTTAATTATACTGCACGATTTTTTCCCCGTGTTTGCCTATATGCGATATCGAGCAGTCGTTAACTGTTTTGACGGTCGTTTATTTTAACAGGAATGAACAACAAATGAACTCGGTTAAACCAAAATGAACTTTAAACGACTGTTAAAAAGAGTTCATTTATTCGCGATGCCGGCTAATGCTAGCACATTCCAGCAGTGGTCTGATAAGTGCGCAGTACAGTGTCTTGAAACACATAGGATCGCGAAGCTCGCGTGTCATGTTTATGACCAAGCCAAGTAGCCGATTGCCACTAGCGACTACTTGGTCTATCTGTTCTTCGAAGGAGAGTTTAGCATCTAGGAGGACTCCTAGATCCTTTACACAGTTCACTCTTTCGAGGTTCTGACCATCAAGCGCTGGAGCTCTTAAACGGCTGAATGAGATTATGGCGCATTTATCGATACAGACGCTTAGTGCGTTACGCTTGCACCAGGAGACAAATTCAGTCAAAGTGGCTTGAAGTTGAAGATGGTCCTCGGGCTCACGGATTTCACGATAGATTTTAGCATCATCTGCGTAGAGTAGGCAACTATTTTTCCGGGAGTGCCGTGCAAAAGTCGTTTATGTAGAGCAGGAACAACAAAGGCCCCAGGTTGATGCCCTGGGGTGCGCCGGAAGAGGCACCGATAGATCTAGATTGGTGGGAGCCCATTCTAACTGCATATGAACGACCATATAAATACGATTTCATCCACTTTACCAGGGGTGGTGATAAAACAATTCTATCAAGTTTTGCCAGAAGAATGTTGTGGGACACACTGTCAAAAGCCGCCTTAATGTCCGTGTAAGTGGCATCAACCTGCATACCATCATCATTGGAATTATAACAGCCGCTAACGAATTGCATCAGATTTGTCGTAGTTGATCTCTTAGGTATGAATCCGTGATGGTTGATGCCGATGTATTTTCCGGCAGATGCTATTAATGGTTCATAGATGAGGAGCTCGAACACTTTGGCGCAGGCAGCTAAAGAGGTAATACCTGGATAGTTCACTGCTTTGTTTTTGCTGCCCTTTTTGTGGATGGGTGTTAGCCATGAGACCTTCCACAGTGAAGGAAAGGTTCCTGTGTGCAGAGATTCGCTGAAGATCTTAGTCAAAACAGAAGCTACCGATACGGCACAACGCTTGGGAATTGTCGCTGGGATACCATCTGGCCCCTCGGAGTATGACAACTTGAGACGCTCGAATTTTTGGGTAACTAGGGTCTCGGTGATGATAGGTAGCGTGACATGAATTGCATTTACAGAAGTATTCACGAGTGATGTGATGTTAGAAATGAAGCTATCCTCGAAACGCGTGGCGAACAGTTCACAAATATCTAGTGGCGAGTGTGCACAATTATCCTTATACCGAATAGTCCCGGGGAGGCCAGTTGACTTGCGCATCTTGTCGGCAAAACTCCAAAAGCGGATACTTTTGCAAGCTTTGTTCAGTGTAGCGTATATATCGACGATAGCAGACTCTATTATAATGTCGATAAAGTGCATGAACACCATTGTAGTAAACCGACTAGGTGTGGACCGACTAGCGCGCAAATCGTCATAAGCGGCTCGCTTTGCTTTTTTTAGGGCAAGCAATGTGCGGTCACCCCACGGCGGTCCGCGATGAGGCTTTTGAATAGGAACACATTCACGCCATGCGGCCCGCATAAACTCTGAGAAGTTGTTAGTGGCATGGTCAATGGATGTATATTTTGAGCATTCAAAGGATTGGTTGAAGGAGCAGATCAGTCTCTTGAGTTTAGTAAGGTCAGCACGTGCGTATTTGAGCTTTATTTCTGCAACAGTGGTAACGTGATTCATAGACGATACTGTGATTTCCAAATCAAATTCGAGCGGTGGGTGATAGCAGTCTATTGGCAGTAGCGGGTGCTCGCTGACACGTATGAGCGAAGAAGTTGTTGCACTTGACAAATTTCCGTATGCAAGGTCTAAAATGCGCCCCATAGAGTTAGTGTTGTTATTAAGCTGGTAAAGCGCATTCTGGTGCAGTCCATCGACGAATTGGGCGCTACGTACTGAACTAGTATGAGGTTCAAAAAACACAAAAGGGGTTTCATGATTCGATTGCGCAGGCGACCAGGCCGTAGACGTAGATTCCAAAAGAGCTCATAGCGTCATATAGTTTTAACCTGTCTATGCTATCATATGCGGCTATGAAGTCAATGAAGAGATAGTATGTGTTGTGTCTGTATTCAGCCATCTTCTCTAAGATCTGCCGCATGGTAAAGAAGGGGATTTAACACACTTATTCTAAATATTCTCATATTCTCACATATCCTGGGTTCAAACATAAAACAATTCGAAATTGTTGCTTTTAAAATAGTCTGTTATGAGGAGAATCGTGAGGTACGCTAAGCGGTCACTAAATAAAATTTGCGCCGCAACGAAATTTTCGCGAGCTACCTGGGCTAAACTG
Source organism: Anopheles arabiensis (assembly GCF_016920715.1). Taxonomy (NCBI): domain Eukaryota; kingdom Metazoa; phylum Arthropoda; class Insecta; order Diptera; family Culicidae; genus Anopheles; species Anopheles arabiensis. The sequence continues at coordinate 63,086,781 of NC_053517.1, read as the reverse complement.
GGCTCTACGATCATCAGTAACAGGCTCAAACATTTTTGCTCACAGGGGGGGGGGGGGGTGGTTCAATTGATTTGCCAGCCTCGGGGCCTCAACGTCCATCCTTCCGGGGGCCCTTGTCGCTACTACTCTGTCCATACGGCATACTATAGAATGGCGATCTACGGGGCCCCCTTAATCGGCGGGCCCCTAGTCCGCCTACCGTTACATTCGCCACTGCGCACAGTAGCACTTTACAAAACACTATATGTAAATCGAGAGTTGCTTGGAAAAAAAACTTGTTATAGAGTTTGGATAAAATGTGAAATATTTATTGACAATTTGGTTTATTCAAAACAACATAAAATAAAAACAATCAGCCTAGAAATAAGGCAGGGGATTATTTGTTCATCATCTTTTTTGTTTTGCAATTATATTATGATTGCTATAAATTTCATGAATCTGTAGAATCTTTCATTTCATAGATCTTTTTGCAACAAGACACATAACATGTCAAAAAGTAATTATTATTTTTTCTCTGTTCTGTTAGATGACGCTAAATAATGAGATGTACTGCCTTTGTTTTTCTTTTTTTAAATAGCTGATTCGAATTTTAGGTTAAGGCAAAATACTGTATTTCTACATGTATATTATCCTAAAGCTTATGCAAAAATGACCATTCTGCTTCTTAATGTGTACACATTTTTGTTTTTTTCGTACAAATCGTTGCTAATTATTACTCAATTTGCAATTCGAGCTAATGTCATCTTTTGCTTATTAAATTCTTTCTTAATTCTGTCTTGGTTGTTAATCTAATATACTTTATTCTATAGTGATATTTATCACATTTTCCATTCAGCGATATTCATTTCTCGATCAAGTACCAACATACTTCCTCTAATTTTTAGTTCAACATAAAGTAAAAAAAATCGAACAAAATAGTAAAAATTTTGTTGCTTTTTTTAAATAACATTTCGTAACTGGTAGTTTGGCGCCAAGAAGACGCAACGATGACATTGATGTATTCACTCTGAATCAAAAGCATTTAAAAAAATTGATGCATAAGTTCGTTGAAATACTGCATCTTGATCGGTTTATGTTAAGTTTCAAATTGATGGTGACATATGTAATACATAGAAGTATATTTTTATTCCATAACGTCATTCAATTAGCTATCATGTTTTAAATTACTTGTCATGTAAGTTTAAGCCTTTCCGGTAGCATCTTTATTTGCTCTACAAGCAGCTATTATTTACAAAAAAGGTTCAAATTTACATAAGGCCAAACATACACGAACCGGATTTTTGCAGGATAGAAATTACACTTACTTTAAAACCT